>NW_006923178.1:36013-38656 GCF_000298275.1 Orycteropus afer afer | reverse complement strand
TATGTGCTGTAAAAATGTTCATATATATAATAGAGCTAACAGGGGACAAAGTTACAAAAATTTTTCAGCCATAACAGGCACCTCGAGGGATTGAGTCACTAGGCTTGTGGGCTTGGTACCACAGTTGAGAGGGACATCAAGGTCAATTTGCAAAACATAGTCCACAAAGATATTATTCTACATCATACTTTGTTTAGTAGGGACTGGGGCCTTAAAAGCTTGTAAGTAGCTATCTAAGGTGCAACTCCTGGTCTCTCTTCATCTGGAGCAATGAAAAGTGAGGAAAATTAAAGCATCACAGAAATGATTATTCCAATGAACTAGTGGACCATGGGAACCTCAGCCTCCATGACCCTCAAAGTGGAAGAGCTAGATGGTGCAAGGCTACCACTACCAAACACTCTGAATGGGACTGCATTAGGAGATCCTAGATAGATTGGGAGAAGTACGTGGAACAATACTTAAAATAATAAAAAAAGACCAAGCTTACTTGTTTGATGGAGCTGGGGTAACCTCTGAGACTATGGCCTTTAATCACCCTTCAGACTTGGAACTGGACTCACTCTCTTGGTTCAACTGTCATCCAAACAAAAGACAGAACTATGAGGTGATCAATAACACCAGGGAGATATGCACTCCTTAGAACAGTTAACCATCAGATACCAAAACGGCAGCATTTACTCAGATATAAAACTCAGAGGGCAAGAGTTGATAAGAAGGAAGGGCAAAGGGAAATGGCAACCACAGGGAGAAAGTGTGAAGAGTCCTGTTTATTGTAGGGATTGAAATCAATGTCACGAAACAAAATGTTTATGAATGATTAAATGGACAACCAATTTGCTCTGTAAACTTACACTCAAATCACAATAAAAAGTAAAAGAAAAACAAGATTATTAAAGTGAAGGGGATAATTTCTAGCCACATTTCAGAGTCTAATTCCTTTAGGACATTTCACCCCAGCCAATTACAACTTTATGTTAGTGTCTCAACAAATGACATCATAAATGTGAAAAAGCAAGTGATTGTTTTTCTTTTTTATGGGTGGAATTCTCCCCTTTCTGGTGTCAGGAGACAACTTACCATTGTTAATGCTGCATCAGCCTGAGAAAATAGTTGTTGTTGTTGTTGTTGTTGTATATGCCGTCGAGTCGGCCCCGACTCATAGCGACCCCTCCTTGGGTTTCCGAGGCAGTATCACTACGGAAGTAGGATTGCCCAACCTTCCTTCCGAGGAGTGGCTGGTGGGTTTGAACCGCCAGCCTTCTGGTTAGCAGTCAAGTAGTGCCCTGAAACCATCTCTACTGGCTCAATATCCAGCAAGAAGTGTGAAGCTCAGCAACAGCCAAAGGGACACAATAATGGTGAGAATATTTTGTTCCAAGGCCTTTTGTTATCTGAAACCAGCAGCTGTCTCCAGCCTTGCTTGGCAGACACTGGCAAACAGAGATGCAAAACCTTCATGATTTCACAGTTGAAAAAAAGAGGATGTGATCTCCAGTCTAGATTGATTACCATCTACGTAAATGCTATTTGCAGGAGCTCTGGAAGTACAGTGCCTAAGATACTTGACAGCTAACCAGAAGCCACTGGTTAAAACACCCCAGCCACTCCTCAGAAGGAAGGTTGGGCAATCTACTTCCGTAGTGATACCGCCTCAGAAACCCAAGGAGGGGTTGCTATGAGTCAGGTCCGACTTGATGGCACATAACAACAACAACAGAAGCTATTTGCAGAGCTAGTATTTCAGGAAGGACTGAAAACATTCAATGAAGTGAATGGAGCTCTCGACATATAAACCAATTTGAAATGTCAGAGTCCCTAGAGAACTCAGTCTAAATATATGGCTGTGAAGGAAAAGTGCAAAAATTCTGGAGAGGCCAGTGACAAAGTCATGGATGTTTGTAGTGAGATTTACAGGTTAAGATTTTTTCAGAAGCTTCTTAGTTCTACAGTATTTAATTTAGTTATCAGTCAGATAATGAGTTCAAGTCCATGCACATGCTTGGTCTAGGCTGTGTTTCAGAGGAGATGAAATGTTTGCCAAGGGGCTACCCCTCAAGGCTAATACTTTAGACACAATAGCAATTAATATGCTCTCCAAAAAAAGCCAAACTTACCACCAGAACTCGAGTCTATTCTGACTCATAGTGACCTCAATTGGATTTTGGAGGTGGTAAATCTTTGCAGAAGTAGATTACTCCACCTTTTACCATGGAGTAGCCAGTGGGTTTGAACCACCAACCTTATGATTAACAGTCAAATGCCTTAGGCACTAACCACCAGAGTTCCTTAAAATAATATACCAGTGAGAGGTAACAAAGCATAGTGTATGCTGTGGAATCAGATTAATTGGATTTAAATCCCTGCTTCATCACAAACTAGCAGTTTAACTATGGGGACACTAGTTTATCAATGGTCAAATGACAGTATATATATATGACAGTATATAACCTACCAGCCACTCCTCGGAAGGAAGGTTGGGCAATCTACTTTCGTACTGATACTGCCTCGGCAACCCAAGGAGGGGTTGCTATGAGTTGGGTCCGACTCAATGGCACACAACAACAACATAACACACACACACACACACACACACACACACACATATATACATATACAGTTGTTGTTGTTGTTGTTATGTGC
>NW_006923178.1:34436-35913 GCF_000298275.1 Orycteropus afer afer | reverse complement strand
AGGAAAGGAAGTGGGAGCCAGGGATGGGGTAGAACAGCTAGAGAGGCCAGGAAGAGAGTGGAGCAATTTGGAACAACTAAGAGAGATGAACGTGTCTGTTAGTTTGTCATACTGTGGTGATGTGAATGTTGCTGTGAGGCTGGAGACTATGCCATTGGTGTTTCAAATGCCAACAGGTTTGCCCATGGTGGACAGGTTTCATCAGACCTTCCAGACTAAGACAGACTCAGAAGAAGGAAGAGTCCATCTGCTTTTCAAAGAATTGGCCAGTGAGAATTTTATGAATAGTAGTGAAACACTGTTTGATGTATTATTGGAAAACTTTATGAATAGCCCTGAAACATTGAGTGCCTCAGGTTGGAAAGAACTAAAATATGACTGGGAAAAAGCTGCCTCCACAGAATAGAGCAGACCTTAATGATGTGGATAGGATTTATTTTCTGATGTGGCATGACTCAAAATGGAAAGAAACAGCTGCAAACATCCATTAATAATCATAACATGGAATGTATGAAGTTTGAATCCAGAAAAATTGGAAATTCTCAAAAATGAAATGGAATGCGTAAAGATTGATATTCTAGGCATTAGTGAGCTGAAATGGACCAGCTTTGTCCATTTGAGTCAGACAACCATATGATCTACAATGCTGGGAACAACAGATTGAAGAGGAATGGTGTGACATTCATCATCACCAAGAAGGTTTCAAGATCTCTGCTGAAATACAGTGCTGTCACTGATAGGATAATATCCATATGCCCACAAGGAAGACCAGTTAGTACTACTATTATTGAAATTATGCAACAACCACCAAAGACAAAGATGAGGAAATTGAAGATTTTTATCAACTTTTGCAGTGTGAAATTTACCAAACATGCAATCAAGTTTTGTTGATTATAACTGGTGATTGGAATGCAAAAGTTGAAAACAAAGAACAATCACTGGTAGTTGGAAAATATGGCCTTGGTGATAGAAATAATGTTGGAGATTGCATGATAGAAGACCAACAACTTATTCATTGCAAATACCTTTTTCCAACAATGCAACAGTGGCTATACATGTGAACTTTGCCAGATGGGGTACACAGGAATCAGACTGACTACATCTGCAGCAAGAAGCTATGGAAAATCTCAATATCTTCAGTCAAAAGAAGGCCAGGAGCTGACTGTGGAACAGATCATCAACTACTCATATGCAAGTTCAAGTTGAAGCTGAAGACAATTAAAGCAAGTCCATGAGAGCCAAAATATGACCTTGATAATATCCCTCCTGGGGAGCTCTGGTAGCATAGTGCCTAAAGCCCTTGACTGCTAACCAGAAGGCTGGCAGTTCAAACCCACCAGCCACTCCTAGGAAGGAAGATGGGGCAATCTACTTCTGTAGTGATATTGCCTCGGAAACCCAAGGAGGGGTCGCTATGAGTCGGGTCTGACTCGATGGCTCATAACAAAACAACAATATCCCTCCTGAATGTAGAGAC
>NW_006923178.1:28643-31299 GCF_000298275.1 Orycteropus afer afer | reverse complement strand
CAGCACCTAATGACAACAGAACATGTGGATTAAATGATATAATATATGTAAAGTGTTTGGCATGTAATAAATACACTTGTTACTAATTTTTAATGCTGTGTGACATATATTGCTAGATACTTCAGAAATACCAAGAAAGTTGAGGTCGACAGGACTAGAGAAGTCAGGGGTACCTTTCTTGAATAGATGGAACTTGAACTGGCCTTTGAAATTTATTAGTATTTTACATTCCTTCATGATACATAAAAATACACAAAACAGATAATATTACTTGCTTAAATATTACTATGTGTCAGATACATGGCTTGTATTTATCGTCATCTCATTGAATATACATAGCAATGATATAAATTGTACAGTAGGGGAAATTGTGGCTCAGATAAATTAGGAAACACAGTTCACAATTGAAGGAAATGGAATTCAAACTCAGGTCGTTCTGACTCAAAAGTCTATGATCTGAACCCTGTACTGACTCTCGAAAAATAATAATAATAATTTCAGAAAACTGTAAATTAAAAACAAGCTGAGATCAGGTGAAAAATAATTTAAAATAAATGGCTGTGGATAAAAGTTTATAACTCTCTCCATTTTCCGGTGGAAAAATAAAATCAGAAATATATTTCTTCTTTTAAAATGAAAGTCAATCTATTCACCAAAGTACTTACCAGATAGATTTTTAAAGCTTAAAAAAAGGCTCAAGACAAATGCATTTGACTGAACTTACTGTTTTCAAGGTTCTGACACACAAGATGAAAATAAGAGCTCTTAGGTGATATATTTTGATATAGTTTGAAGGGGCAGTAAAGAAATCAAAGTGCATATTACATTGGACAAATCTACTGGAAAAAAGACCTCTTTAAAGTGTTAAAGAGCAAAGATGTCACTTTGAAGACTACGGTGTGCCTGACCCAAGCCATCATATTTTCAATGGCCTCATATGCATGTAAGATCTCAACAATGTATAAAGAAGGGTGCAGAAGAATAGATGCATTTGAAGTGTGGTTTTGGGGAAGAATACTGAATTTACCATGGACTGCTAGAGGGATGAACAAATCTGTCTTGAAGGAAGTACTGCTGGAAAGCCCCTTACAAGCGAGAAAGGCCAGATTACATCTCTCTACTTTGGTCATGTTGGCAGAAGGGACAAAAGTCTGGTGAAGGATATCATACTTAGTAAAGCAGAGGGTCAGCAACAAAGGGGAAGACCCTCAATGAGATAAATTGACACAGTGGTTGTGAAAATAGGTTCAAACATGGCAACAATCATGAGGATGGTGCAGGACAAGGCAGTGTTTTGTTCTGTTGTACATAGGGTCTCTATGAGTTGGAACCAACTCAATGGCACATAACAACATAGGTTGATTTGCTGTAATATATTTTGCCTTTTAATAGTTTTGAATTTTTGGAACATAGTTTACATAAGCCATAACATACTAGCTATTCTGCAAATTAATACTTATTTAAAAATTGGGTCAGTGGGATTTGAATGTTTTAGGAATAAAATTGTATCTTTCTCAATTATTGCAAGGCTTTATCACATGTTTTTCTCAATAATCCACTGTGTTAAAAGAAACTATTGAAAGGTCTCAGTCATCTAGCTTATCTTCTATCTCCTGCACATTCTGGGTTATGCTTGACAGTCTACTTATACCATAAATTAGGGCTCCTAGATTTGCCCCTATTTTATCTTTGATGAATTTTATAGTTTTGGGTTTTACATTTAAGTCTTTGATCCAGCATGAGTCTGTTTTTGTGTATGGGGTGAGGTATGGGTCTTGTTTAATTTTTCTACAGGTGGATATACAGTTTTGCCAGCACCATTTGTTAAAGAGGTTCTCTCTTCCCCATTTAATGGGCTTTGGGCCTTTGTTAAAGATCAGTTGTCCATAGATGGATGGGTCTATGTCTGAAATTTCTATTCTGTTCCATTGGTCTATCTGTCTATCATTGTACCAATACCATGATGTTTTGAATACTGTGGTTCTTAAGATCTGGGAGTGTGAGACCTCCCACTTTGTTTTTCTTCTTGAGAAGTGCTCTGCTTATTGGAGGTCTCTTTCCTTTCCATATGAAATTAGTAATTAGTTTTTCCATGTCCTTAAAAAAATTTGTTGATATCTGCATCGGGATTGCATTAAATGTTTAGACTGCTTCAGGTAGTATTGACATTTTCACAATGTTTGGTCTACCTATCCATGAAAAAGGCAGTTTCTTCCATTTATGTAGTGTCCTTGTTGTCTCTTGTAGCAATATTTTATAGTTTTCTCTGTATAGGTCTTTTGTGTGTCTGGTGAGGTTTATTCCTAGATGTTTTATCTTTTTCGAAGCTATAGTGAATGGTATTGTTTCTCTTATTTCTTTATCAGAGGACTCCCTACTGGTGTAGAGAAATCCAACTGATTTTTGTATGTTGATCTTGTATCCTGCCACATTTCTGAACCTCTCTATTAGTTCCAGTAGTCTTTTTATTGAGTCTCTTGGGTTTTCTATGTATAGGATCATATTATCTGCAAATAGAGATAGTTTTAATTCTTCTTTGCCAATATATATGCCTTTTATTTCTCTTTTTTGCCTTCTTGCTCTGGCCAGGACTTTGTTAAAGATTTTTGCATCTATATTCATGAGTGCTATTGGTTTTTAGTTTTTCTTTAGAGTG
>NW_006923178.1:26500-28339 GCF_000298275.1 Orycteropus afer afer | reverse complement strand
TTCTAGGTTCTCAAATCTATTGGTGTACAGTTTTTCATAATATTCTGTCAGTATCTTTCTTATTTCAGTTGGTTCTGTTGTAATGACACCGTTTGCATTTATAATTCTTATGATTTGGGTCTTCTTCTTTCCTTTTGTTAGATCGGCCAATGGTTTATGGATTTTATTAATCTTTTTGAAGAACCAGCTCTTTCTTTTGTTGACTTTCTCTATGTTTTTTGTTTGTTTGTTTGTTTTCTGTTTCATTTATTTCTGCTCTGAACTTTATTATTTCCTTGCCTCTAGATACTGCAGGATTGTTTTGATGTTCTATTTCTAGTTGTTGGAGTTGATAAGTTAGAGTGTTGATTTTATTTCTTTCCTCTTTTTTGATGTATGCATTTATTGCTGTAAACTGTCCTCTGAGTACTGCTTTTTCTGTATCCCAAGTCTTGTGCACGTCAAAAGATTTCATCAAAAGAGAACCTATAGATTGGGAGAAAATATTTGCCTCTGACATATCTGACAAAGATCTTATATCCAATATCTACAGAAAACTTCAACACCTCAACACCAAAAAGACAAATATCCCAATTCACAAATGGGCAAAAGCCTTGAACAGACACTTCACCAAAGAAGATATACAAGCAGCAAGTAAACACATGAGAAATGTCTCACAATCTTTAATCATTAGAGAGATATAAATCAAAACAACAATGAGATATCATCTCAACCCAGCAATAATAGCAAAGTTCAACAGATCAGATAGTAACAAATGCTGGCAGTGTTGTGGAGAGATTGGAACTCTTTTGCACTGATGATGGGATTGTAAAATGGTATACCCATTGTGGCAAACAGTATGGCGTTTCCTTAAAAAACTGAAAATAGAAGTACCATTTGACCTAGCAATTCCATTACTAGGAATATATCCTAAAGAGGTGAGAGATAGCACACAGATATACGTGCACCTATGTTCATTGCAGCACAATTCACCATAGCAAAGAGATGGAAACAACCTAAATGCCCATCAATGGATGAGTGGATAACCAAATTATGGTATATCCACACAATGGAATACTGTGCTACATTAAAGAAGAATGAGGGATACACAAATCATCTCACAACGTGGATGAACCTGGAGGACATTATGCTGAGTGAAATAACTCAATCGCAGAAGGACAAGTACTACATGAGCCCATTACTGTAAAAAGACAGAGAAAGGTTTGCTTGGGAAAGGGAACTCACCTAGTAGGTTACTGGGATGGGGAGGGAATAGGAGGGTTTAATTTAGGGCTAGTTGGGGCTTACAGGATGACATGGGTGGGGGAGGGATATACGGGAAGGATATATGACCACAATGATAACACTGGGAAATGAGAGGACACCTAACTGTGCACATAAGAGAAAGATGGCAGATGTTAAAACCAACCTTGTGTCCACAATACCACATTGCCATTACAACCAAACACTAAGCTCTACAGATAAACACATAAACACCTGAGATAATCAAAGAAGGGTCAGTGAAGAGAAGTATACTCTAGGCCAAGGATAGACTCAGCTGAGGCTAATCTTGTACAAACACCAGTGATACAAAATACCTGCAGTCTTTACAGAAACAATAGAAGACAGACACAGAGTAATCCCTCACAGACGTCCCCACACTATGGGAAAGAGATGCAATAGATCTACTACCTCAGGATCACAGTACAGTGGTACACCAGACTCAATTGGCACAACAAAATACATAAAAACATTGCTCCACATCCTACATTGGTGAGTAGCAACTGGGGTCTTAAAAGCTTTTAAGCAGCCATCTAAGATGCAGCTAATGGTCTCCTAGAGTGGGAAGTGAAGAAGAAT
>NW_006923178.1:17205-26100 GCF_000298275.1 Orycteropus afer afer | reverse complement strand
ATGCAGGGTAAACAGGAGTGCATAATTATGAGGGGTACAGGGGGAGTGTTGCAGGGTAAGGAAGGGAGGAGACTGGGTTAAGGTTGGACATGGCGAATGCGGAATGAAACTAAATGTACGTATGATGTTGAATGTAAAACAAGCTCTTAAAATAAAAATAATAACTAAAAAAAAACTATTGAAACCTCAATTTTAATTAGAGCATTAAAAACCTATTACACTCTTCTGATTGCAGAAAATATTGTTTGTTTTCTAAAGAGCTTAACATATTGTGATATTGTTGTCAATGGTTTTATTTTATTTTACTGTTACTTTTCCTCTACATGGTCATGACCAGGAGAAATAATAGAATACAGATAAATAGGCCACATTATACTCTGCAGTTAGAAAGTTAGGATGCAAACTTGTCTTTCATTTTCCTCACACCCAAAATGAAAATGAAAATATAATTAATTAATGTTATGTTGGTATGTACTGTCAAGTCAGACCCGACTCATAGTGACCCCTGCTTGGGTTTCCGAGGCAGTATCACTATGGAAGTAGATTGCCCCATCTTCCTTCCAAGGAGTGGCTGGTGGGTATTTGTGAAGTGATAATATACTGGTTTTCCAGATAAAGCATAACGCTTGCTGGTATCAACAGGGTATTAGAGCAGTGGTTTTCACTATGGCCCCTGGATCATATGGGGATATTTTTTGAAGTGTAAATCCTTGAGGTTCATCCCAGACTTATTGAATCTGAAACTTTGTGGATAGGATTGTGTTAATATGGGAATAATAAATTCTATCTAGGATAATTAGTGGAGAGACTGAAGTATAGAGGGAGTTACTTTGAGCAGGGCCTTAAACAATGACTCAGAATTCTCTGTATCATACTTCCAGTTAAACAGAATATGATGCATTTGGGAAACCAATAGATTTATGAGCTTTGGAATTTTACATAGGATGCCTTCCTGAAAGATGATTTGGTATTATCATCAAAAACCTGGAAATTGCACTTTTAAGAATTTTTCCAAAGGGAATAGTTTCTCAAGAATACAAAGATAAATAAATGTACAAGAATGTTTATCAAAGCACTGTTTCTAATAGTAAAAAAAAAAAAAAAAAGTCCACTAGTTAAATAAATCATGGTACGTACTTTTGATAAAATTCAAAGTATCCCTTAAAATGATTATTGAGATATGTATTTATTATCATGGAAGTATATTTATAGTAATTATGGTAAAGTGAATAAAAACTATAATTATAAAAGAATATACAGAGATAAGTCAAATTTGGCTAACATATTTATATATGTGTTCATTTATAGATCTATGTACATAGGAAAAAAAAAGTCTGGGAAGTTTTATATCAAAATGTTACTCCTGTAAACACTGGTAAGGATAGATTGACAATTGATGGATAGATCAACAGATATTGTTGTAGTTGCTGTTGAGTAGGCCCTCGACTTCTGTCAACTCCATGCACAGTGGAACAAAACAATGCCTGACCCTGTGCTATCCCCATGATCTGTTGCAGATTGGACTATTGTGATCCATAGGGTTTACATTACTTGAGTTTTGGAAGTAGATCAGCAGGCCTTTGTTTTGGCCTGTCTTAGTCTGGAAACTCCACTAAAATCTGTTCAGTATCATAGCAACACACAAGCCTCCACTGATAGAAAAGTGGGTGAGGTGCATTGGCTGAGAATTGAACTAGTGTTTCCAACATGAGAGATGATAATTCTTCCACTAAACCACCACTGTTCCTCAGATAGATAGACATTTTTTTGTTTTGTTTTGCTTCCCCTTCTTTTCTTATGTGAAATCCTTTTTTTGTATGATGAAGAAAGAATGAACGTTTAAAAATCAACATACTTGACGATTTTTAAGTGGATTTTTTACATAATCTTATGATTAAGAACTAGAAATATTCACTTGTTTTTAAAAATACTGTATTTGTCCCAAATATGAGGAAAGAACTAATTACTCTTGTGTAATAGTTCACTTTCAAGGTTAGTTGTCTAAAATCTGGCATTGGTTCATTTCTGAATGTTTGTATTATTATTAGATAATTTAAAAAATGTGGTCTTCATCTTAGAAGTTCCTCGAAAAATAGAAATTGCTCTGTAATGAGAGGCAGGAGATCCTTGTTCAGCTGTTGCCTTAACTTTCTGTGTGAATTTGGAAAATTTAATCTCATTTTTTGGCCTTGGTTTCCTCATCTGTAAAAAAAAATGGCAAGATCAGAAAATCTTGATTGCCTTTAACAGTCCTAATGTTCTAAGAGTGTATAATGTATTTAAAAGTCAGACTTCATGTTTTCAGAGAAAATTTCATTGAGGAAATATAAAAGCTGGAAAAACAAAATAAAATAAAATAAACCAAATCCCTAAACTGCTTCTGAAGTTACAGAGGATGTTACCGGCACTCCTCTCTTTTAATGTGACTTCTGTTTTTTTGAGATTTTAAACTACGTGTTAAATGTTAAAAGAAATGTCTGAGTGGTTTAAATGATTAACTTGCTTGACTGTTACTCAAAATATTGGAGGCTTATGTTACTCAATAGTCACCTCCGAAAAAAGATCTGGTGATTTAATTCTGAAAATCAGCCATTGAAAACCTTGTGGAGCACAGTTCTATTCTGATACACATGGGGTCGCCATGAGTTGGAGTCTTCTCCATGGCAACTAGTTCAATGTCAAAAGATATTTAAACACCAGCATACTTATGACACCTGGTGGTCAAATAAAACAACACAGCAAAATTTTAATACCTCAGACACTCATTCCCTTCCTCTCAGTGGAATGTTTTTTTCTCCATATTTATCCATTCATCATTCATTCAGTCATTCACTCAGCAAACACATAGTTGACCCTAATATGTTCAACATACTTTTCAAGACAATTAAGATGGAGGAAAGAAAGGAATAAGAGACTGAATTTGTAGGGGATTGCTATTTATTTGTTGTGTTGTTGTTATGTGCCGCGAGTCAGACCCGAATCATAGCGACCCCTCCTTGGGGTTCCAAGGCAATATCACTACAGAGGTAGATTGCCCAACCTTTCTTCCGAGGAGTGGCTGGTGGGTTTGAACTGTCAACCTTCTTGTAAGTGGTCAAGTGCATTAGGCCCTAAGCTAGGAGAGCTCCTGCTATTTATTTAGAAAGACAACATAGACCCCCATGAAGAGGCAAATAACAACATACTGGGTATGTTTAATGCCCTTTAACTAATGAAAATATCAGAACTATAGGTACTCTGAGGCCAGAGGAATGTCTTTTAGTTCGTGGTGGTTAGGGAAAGCTTCCTGGAGGAAGTCATCTGTAAAACAGCAATAATAATACAGTTGTCCCATAGAGCTCTTGTTAGGAATTAATTGAGAGACTACATAAAAAAAAAAAAAAAAATTAACATAGCACTTAGCTCAAACTACATAACTAATAAATGTTAATTATTGTTATAAAAAATTCAATAATGATCAGGGAAGATTTCATATATATTAGCTGTCATTTTAATTTTATTTCAGTAATAGTTCTGGTCCAAGTTTATATGGCTTATTAATTTGAGCACAGACAACACCCAATCTATTCCTTTAGTTAGTTCAGTGAATAAACAAGCATATAAACCACTAAAAAAGATAGTTTTGGCTCTATTTACAGTTTGCTATACTAACTGACCATTTCAACAAACCTGTCAACTCAGTGGGGGGAAAAAATCAAACTAGCTGTTTGTCTGAATGTGCTGCTGTTTGCTTGTTAGTTCAGTAAATATAGTCTATCTGAAAGCACCATGTAGTCAGTGCTCAAGTAGGTTGTTTTGCACTGTAAGAGCTGTGTGCGAGTTGACTACATTTTTACACTTTTTAATTGGTGTGTTTTACCCTGCATTGTTTTCCCAACTCATATTTCAAGAGTTGTTGCAAAAATGTGCATTTACTTTTGCACTTGGGTACAAGTTAATCAATATTAAGGCTGTCTTATTTTTCCTTTAATTCCCAAAATGTAAATTCCACAAAATGTGAAGCAAACTAACTGCATTTGCAAGCAATAAAAAGTGCAAGGAAGTATTAAAATACCATTTATTCTTTTGTTTCCAAAATCAGATAAATCATATTTTCTAAAAGTATAAAACATTTAAGTAGTTAAACTGTCACATTCAGGTGACTTTTGCCAAAAAGCAATAATTGTCTAAATCAAAAGAAAATCAAGAAAAACGACCATGTCATATTATGGATGAATGTTTAATCCACATAAGGGAAGATTTTAGAGATGACAGGACTGCTGTATTCAGGTATTTGAAGAGCTTTCATGTATAACATGGAGTAGATATACTTTATTTGGCTTTGGTAGACAAAACTAGGTTGAAATTACAGGGAAACAGATTTTGAACTTGCCCTGAGAGCTTCTTTTGTTGAAAGCAGAAGCTACCATAATGTCTGAATTTCATGATATACGTTGTTGTTATTGTTAGGTGCTATCAAGTTGATTTCATCTCATAGCATCTCCATGTGACAAAATAGAACTGCTCTGTAGGATTTCATTCAATCTTTTGGTTATCAGCTCAGTACTTAACCATAGAGCTTTCGGGGTTCTTTCTATGACACATAAGCAGGACTAATTCTGAGGCAAGGAATATCTGAGTTGCACTCTCTTTTCCAAGTCATTATCAGTCCAAGGCTTTGTGACCTGCCAGCCCTTCCCCAGGTCCCTATCATATCCCTCACTCCAAAATGTACATAGATTCACCACAGCAATTACTTAATTCTTCATAAGGATGCAGTTGAAGATGAGTCAAATTTTTTCTCTCCTAGGAATGATTATAAAAGACACAGCTAGATTTCAAAATTTGAAAACCCAGATGGGGAAAACTGAAAAGTGGAATCTGTTAGGAGTGTTTGAATGTATGTCTTGGGGCTGTTTTGCAGTGAGATCTTGCCTTTGGGATAACTCTGCAAGTTTGATTACTCTCTTTTCCTAATAATGGAAAAATCTGACATGTTATTGCCAAAATAGTGATGTTTTTCATTCCTGAAAGTATCTTTCCTTTGATGTTTCAGATGACTTTAAAAAGACCCTTTTAACTTGTGATTTATACTGGAATACTTCTATGGAAGGAAACAAATTTGTGTACTCAAACATTGGACTGACAGAGCCTTGACTATTTTTACTCAATATTCTGCATAAATCATCACTCTATTGCTTTCTTTAGGGAGCTCTGGTGGCGGAGTGCCTAAGGCATTTGACTGCTAACCAGAAGGCTTTCTTTAAGGAAGAAACATAAATCCTCAGAATGGAAAGTAACAGCACAAATAGTACAAGAGCAAAGTGCACGATCTTCAAATACCATTTCCATATTTGCTGTATGCTACCACTTACATCTTTATATTCATTCCTGGTGATCTGGCCAACAGCGTGGCTTTAGGGGTTCTGGGCTGCTTCATCAGCAAGAAAAACAATGCCATAATTTTCATGAACAATTTTTCTGTGGCTGACCTTCCTTACTCCTCCAGATTTACTATTACTTTAGTCACCACTGCCTTTTCCAGAAAGCCCTTTGCCTACTGTACTTCTACCTGAAGTACCTGAAGATGTATTCCAGCATTTGCTTTCTGATGTGCATCAGCCTTCAGAGATGCTTCTTTCTCTCCAAGCCCTTCAAGGCCAGACACTGGAAGCTTAGGTATGACGTGGGCATCAGTGTTTCCATCTGATTCCTTGTGAGTACTGCTTGTTTGCTGCTCCCCATCCTGAGAAACATAGACTTAGCCAACAACATTGAGTCTTGTTTGCTGATTTAGGGTTTCAACACATTGGCATGACATCCTCCATTGGTAAGGTAACTGTAGCTGAAATTGGAAGGTTTCTATTACCATTTGCAACTGTCACCTACTGCATATGGAAAACATGAAAATCTTATGGGAATTCCAAGTTCCATCACAGAATACCAAAGAGAGAAAAAAGGTTTGCAGATGGTCTAATGTGTGCAGTGGTATTCACTGTGTTTCACGTTTTACTATCTCAATTCCCCCTACTTTATGATGATGACACTATATGTATTTGCCAATTGCTCATTTATTAAGAGCACTCTAAGTTTCCATATCATTTTCCACTGTCTTGCAAATCTGAATTGTTGTCTTGATCCTGTTGTATATTGTTTTATGACTTCAAAATTTTCCCATCAATTTGCAGAACATGGAGGGTTGGTTCTTCAGTTATGTGTGAAAAGTAAGGGCAGTAATTTGGAAATTCATCAGAAAAATGATTTTCACACTATCCCTCTTGAGTGTTTGAGTGATTCCAATATCCAAGACAATGTAATCACATAATTAGCTAGAATAATTTATGTAGTCTATCAGGGTATCTGTATTGCATTAAAGATTTTTTTAAAAATGATGTTGGTGGGTACCTTAAAGAAATACTGGCCTCTTCCCTCCACTCAAAATTATTCATATGAAAGAAATATTGATATCTGCATTTTCTCCTCAAATGGAAATATATTGCTCGATGTAGTATGTAAGTAAATTTCTTTCTTTGCATAAGATGATCAGCAACAGAACAAATTTTATACCAGTTTCTTAACAATCAATCTAACTTTTTCATGTTCTGCTGAAACAGCAAAATATAATTAGATAACAGGCTGACTTAAGTTTATTGTAAAAATATTTAGAAGTGTATAAGAAAATAATATGATTCTGGCTTTATTTAGAAAATATACACTAATTGAGCAAAGTAGGCTAAAAAGTAGCTTATTGATATTAACGTGAGCTGCAGAAATTAATATCCTTATAACTTAGAATAACTAGGAACCTTTCCTTTTCCACTCTTGAGGATACAATTTACAATAATCCAAAATATCTCAAAAATATCATGAAATTCACACAACCCATACATAAACACACACGCACACACACACACCTTAAAGACACAAAAATATGTAATGTTCTAACACATTTCACAACCTTGAGAGTTTCAGATTTTGCAATAAAGATACCTTGCTTTGATTTCTCTGAGTGCATGTGCTGTGATACTTATTTGTAAAGATAGGCACTGACTCAAAAAAGTTTTAATTTTGTTTGTTTATTAAAATCAACTATGTCATGGTTTCCCTAGTTTATTGTTCTTTATATAAATTCACTTGACAGACTTAGTTTGATGATATAATAAAGAATCACATACATTCAAGTAATTTTTCAGTTACCAAACTCTAGTTAGACCTCATTGTATACAAATAAATTCACATGTGTGGAAACATTGGTGAATTGAATCCTATTATAAATGAAGAATGGAAAACTGCTGTTTAAAAAATACCTATGTTATACCCTTTTCTCTAATACAAATCAAGGAACTCTGGTAGCATAGTGCCTAAGGCCTTGTACTGCTAACCAGAAGCCTGGTGTTTCAAACCCACCAGCCACTCCTCAGAAGGAAGATTGGCCAATCTACTTCTGTAGTGATACCACCTCAGAAACCAAAGGAGGGGTCACCAGGAGTCAGATTCGACTCGACGACAGTGAGTTAATACAAATCACTCTCCCTAGAAAATTTGAACCTAAAATTTCATATATTGGGGTTCCTTAAAATATAATATCTCCCCCCTAAATTGTATTTTGTTGTTATTGAGACTATACACAGCAAAACTTACATCAATACAATTTCTACTGGTGGTGTAGTGCCTAAGGCATTTGACTGCTAACCAGAAGGCTGGTGGTTCATATCCATCAGCCACTCTTTGGAAGGAAGACTGGGCAATCTATTCTGTAGAGACACTGCCTTGGAAACCCAAGGAGGGGTCTCTATGACTCAAATTCAACTCAATGGCAGTGAGTATGGTTTTATTTTATTTTATTTTTTGGTACAGTTTAGTGACATTGATTACATTTTTTGAGTTGTACAATGATTCACACCTTCCTTTTCTTGTTTGTTCCTCCCTCATTAACATAAACTCACTGCCTGCTAAACCTTCAAGTTGCTGTTGTCAATTTGATCCCATATAGAAAGTTTGAAAAAGAGTGCAATACTTAATGCAGGTATTTTTTAGTAGCTAAGCTAAATTATTTTTTTTGGCTTAAAGAGGACTTCAGGGGATGTTTTTAGTTTAAGTTTTAAAGATAATCCCAGAGCAATAATTTTAGGGGTTAATCCACCCTCTATGGCTCCAGAAAGTCTACAGTCCATGAGAATTTGAAATTTTCCCTTTTTGATTAGGATTCTTCTATGAAATCTTTAATCAAAATGTTCAGTAATGGTAGCTGGGTGTCATCTGTTGTTGTTAGGTGCCATCGAGTCATCTCCAACTCATAGCAACCTCATGCACAGCAGAATGAAACATTGCCCAGTCCTGCACCAGCTCCATGATCCTTGGTATACTTGAGCCCATCGCCACTGCCACCATGTCAATTCATCTCATTGAGGGCCTTTCCTTCTTTCGTGACCCTCCACCTTACCAAGCATGACATTCTTCTTCAGGGAATGGTCCCTTCTGATAACATGACCAAAGTAGGTGAAATGAAGTCTGACCATTCTTGCTTCCAAGGAGCATTTAGGCTACACTTCCTCCAGGACAGATCTGTTAGTTCTTTTAGCAGTCCACAGTACTCTCAGCATTCTTCACCAACACCACACCTCAAAAGCATCCATTTTTCTTTGGTCTTCCTTATTCATTGTCCAGCTCTCACTGCATATGAGGTGATTGAAAATACAATAGCTTGTGTCAGGGGCACCTTAGTCCTCAAGGAGATATCTTTGCTCTTCAGCCCTTGAAAGAGGTCTTTTTCAGACAATTTACCCAGTGCTATACATCGTCTGATGTCTTGTGTGCTGCTTCCACTGGCGTCAATTGTAGAACTAAGCAATGTGAAGTTTTGACAACTTCAATCTTTTCTCCATTTATCGTGATGCTGCTTATAGGTCCAGTTGT
>NW_006923178.1:13696-15290 GCF_000298275.1 Orycteropus afer afer | reverse complement strand
TGGGTTTGGTAGTTGGTGCGTAAATTTGAATAATAGTGGTATTAACAGGTCTTCCTTGTAGGCGTATGGATATTATCCTATCATTGACAGCATTATACTTCAGGACAGATCTTGAAACATCCTTTGTGATGATGAATGCCATGCCATTCCTCTTCAAATTTTCATTTCCAGCATAATAGATCATATGGTTGTCTGATTCAAAATGGCCCAAACTAGTCCATTTCATATCACTAATGCCTAGGATATCAATCTTTATGCATTCCATTTCATTTTTGACAACTTCCAATTTTCCTAGATTCATACTTCATACATTAATGGATGTTTGCAACTGTTTCTCCTCAATTTGTGTCATGTGTCGTCAGCAAATGGAGGTGGCAAAAGCTTTACTTTATCCATATCATTAAGGTTGGTTCTACTTTGATGAAGCAACTCTTTCCCAGTCATATTTTGGTGCCTTCTGACCCAAGGGGCTCGTCTTCCTGGACTGTATCGAACAATGTTTCTGGGCTATTTGTAAAGTTGCCCAGAAGGTATCAGACAGTATTTCTCTCCTATTCATAAGGTTTTTGCTGGCCAATTCTTTGAGAAGTGGATGGCCTCTTCCTTCTTCCTAGTCTGTCTCAGTGTATAAGCTGCATTGAAACCTGTGCACCATGTGCAACCCTGCTGGTTTTGAAACACTGGTAGCATGGCCTCAAGCCTCACAAGAACACACAAGCCACCAGAGAATGACAAACTGACAGATAAGTTTGTCTTCCTTAGCTGTTTGAAACCTCTCCACCCTCCCCTTACCTGGATTGTCAACACCATAGTTCAAAGGTATCAATTCTTCTGTGGTCTTTTTTATTCATTGTTCAACTCTCACATGCATATGAGGCTATTGAAAATACCATGGCTTGGGTCAGGTGCACCTTAGTGTTCAAAGTGATATCTTTGCTCTTAAAGACTTTATAGTGGTCTTTTGCAGCAGATTTCCCCAATCCAATACATCATTGAATTTTTGATTGTAGCTTCCATAGGTGTTGATTGTGGATTTAAGTAAAATTAAATCCTTGAAAACTTGCATCTTTTCTTCATTTATCATGATGTTGCTTACTGATCCAGTTGTGAGGATTTTTCCTTTTTTATGTTGAAGAGTAATCCATACTGAAGACTATAATCTTTGGTCTTCATCAGTAAGTGCTTCAAGCTCTTGCACACTTTCAGCAAACAAAACTGCAAAAATTCTGGAGAGGCCAGTGAAAAAGTCATAGATGTTTGTAATCAGATTTACAGGTTAAGATTTTTTCAGAAGCTTCTTAGTTCTACAGTATTTATCTTAGATATCAATAAGATAATGAGTCCAAGTCCATGTACATGCTTGGTGTAGGCTGTATTTCAGAGGAGATGAGATGTTTGCCAAGGGGCTACCCCTCAAGGCTAATACTTTAGACACAATAGAAAATAATATGCTCTCCAAAAAAATCCAAACACACTGCCAGAACTCGAGTCTATTCTGACTCAGCAAACAAGATTGTGTTATGTGCATTAAAAAAGTATAAAACCTAACTCACTGCCATCAAGTCAATTCCAACTCATAGTGACCCCTCCTTGG
>NW_006923178.1:11979-13035 GCF_000298275.1 Orycteropus afer afer | reverse complement strand
CCTTCCAAGGAATGGCTGGTGGATTTGAACCGCCAACCTTCTGGTTAGCAGTCAAGTGCCTTAGGCACTATGCTACCAGAGCTCCTATGCAATCATAGTTATTTCAACATATGGACACAGTGATAAGTAGCATTATGAATGGAACCAAGGAGTGGAGATAAAGTGCCCCACATGAGCTTAAAACAACATGGATGATGCCTTTAAAAAGTCTATAAGCACCCTAGAAAATATGAGTGTTTTGATTACTCTGTGCTGCTCTAACAGAAAAATACCATGAATGGGATGTCTTGAACAAACAAGAGCTTGTTATCTTAAATTTTTGGAGACTAGAAGTCTGAATTCAAAGTGCCAGGCTATAGGGGTTGGGTGAAAGACCCTCAAGCTTGGGCTTCATCTCTGCCTCCTGCTCCTGGCTCACTGAAGCCAGAGGCTTTTCTTCACTCAGGTAGCTGCTGGCTGCTGAGGCTGACAAACCCAAAGTTGACAAGTAAAACGGCACAGTCCTGATATTACCAAACAACACAGCAGGCCACACATTCAAGTCAAGAAAATGTCCCAAGATCAGCAGGGAATGGCAGGCTGCTGAACAATGATTTGGCTACATCCAGAGTCCAAGCCAAAAAGCTGCTGAGACCTTTCTCAAAACTTCTCCTTATATGCTGGAAGCAGACCACATAGCTAAGGCAGCTACTCAGTTGCTCACCATAGATTCCACCAGGAGTTGATTAGCAGTCTTATCATGGGGAATACTACATCCAGGCCCAGCCAAGGTGACCCATAACCTTAACTACAACAATGAGGTTTTAAAACAGTTCCCAGGGTCAAGATAGAACTGATTGAGGTTCCCCGAGGATGCTTCAAGATCTGTCCTGAAGTACAATGCTGTCAGTGATAGGATAGTATCCATATGCCTACAAGGAAGATCCGTTAGTATGACAAGTATTCAAATTTATGCACCAACCACCAAAGCCAAAGATGAGGAAATTAAAGATTTTTATAAACTTCTGCAGTCTGAAATTGATGGAACATGCAATCAGAATATGTAAATTATCACTG
>NW_006923178.1:8241-9890 GCF_000298275.1 Orycteropus afer afer | reverse complement strand
GGGACCATTCCCTGGAGAAGGATGTCATGCTTGGTAAGGTGGAGGGTCGACGAAAGAAGGGAAGGCCTTCAATGAGATGAATTGACATGGTGGGTGTGACGATGGGCTCAAGTATAGCAGGGATTATGGAGCTGATGTGGGATCTGGTGGTGTTTTGTTCTGCTGTGCACGGGGTTGCTATGAGTAGGAAATGACTTGATGGCACCTAACAACAACAACAACAACACAGCTGTGGAAAAAATATATATATATTCAAGAATGATATATCTGGCAAGGGACTTATCTGTAACATTTATGGAAAACTGGAGCATCTCAACATCAAAAAGACAAACAATTCAATTAAAAATAATGGGCAGAAGACATGGAAAGACACCTCACCAAAGAAGACATTAAGAAATGTTTGCAATCATTAGCCATTAGAGATATGAAAATCAAAAGAACAATGAGATCCCATCTCAACCTAGCAAGAAAATCAAAGTTCAACAGCACAGAAACAACAAATGCTGGTGACAGTGTGGACAGATTGGGACTTTCGTTGTTGGTGAGACCATTAAATGATAGAATAACCGTAGAAATCAGTATTGCGGTTCCTTAAAACGTTCAAAATAGAAATATCATTTGATCCTGTAATCCCATTACTTGATATATATCCTAAAGAAGTGAGAGCTAGAACACAAATAGATATATGCACACCCATGTCTAGCCAGACAGCCTCCACCAGCCAAGGGAAAGAATGGTCCAGAGGTGGTAGAGTGACTTCAGACTGGCAAAATAGACAATGTCTTTATTCATTGATCTTAACTACTCATTGTTCCTCAATGATAGTTACTCTGCTAGGGATAAAATTCTGTATTTTGATTAAATAAAAAGCCACTAAAAAAAAAATGAATCCATCAGCAGAAGAATGGACAAATGAAATATGGTATATACTCACAATGGAATACTATTCAACCATAAAGAGAAATGAAGTCCTGATCCATGTCACTGCATAGATGAACCTTGAAAACATTATGCTGTATGAAATAAATTGGCCATAAAGAAGAAATGCTATATTATCTCATGTATACGAAATAATCAAATATATAGAAACCAACAATTATTAGTGGCTACCAAGTAGGAGGGAGGGAGAAAGAAAAATTTTGACTGCTAACCAGAAGGCTGGAGGTTCATACCCACTAGCCACTCCTTGGAAGGAAGGTTGGGCAATCTATTTCCATAGTGATACTGCCTCAGCAACCCAAGGAAGGGTCACTATGAGTCAGATCTGACTCCATGGCAGTGGTTGCATTTTGAGTTTATGTGAAATAAGCAAATGTATAGAAACCAACAGTTATTAATGGCTATGAGTAGGAAGGAGGGAGAAAGAGGAAATTTTTGCTTAGAGGTCATTGAGTTTTTGTTGTGGTAGAATAATATAGACAGAGATAGCAAGAATAGTTGCACATGCTCATGTTCATCACAACACTATTTACAATAGCAAGAAGATGGAAACAACCTATGTGCCCATCAGTAGAAGATTGGACGACCAAACTATGGTACATACACATACTGAAATGCTATACAGCACTAAAGAATAATGTAGAGTCTGTAAAACACTGCATAATATGGATGAACTTGGACATTATGCTGAGTGAAATAAGTCAACCACA
>NW_006923178.1:5430-7191 GCF_000298275.1 Orycteropus afer afer | reverse complement strand
TCTCAGAGTTATGATAGAGTCATATTGAGGGTAGATTTGGGGTCTTAGGAATTTCGCCTCTTGTTCCTAAGATCATGTTATGAATTAATTTTTTGTGTTAAGTATTATATAATAATATAATATATAACATAATGTAACATAATTCTACCACTCAACCACCAATGCATCATATATTGGTGGTTCAGTGGTAAAATTATTGCCTTCCATATCGGAGACCAGAGACCTGGATTTGATTCCCGGCCAGTGAACCTCATGCACAGCCACCACTCATCTGTCAGTGGAGGCCTGAGTCTTGTTATGATGCTGAACAAGTTTCAGTGAAATATTCAGACTAAGAAAGGACTCACAATATACTTTCAAAAATCAACCAAATAACCCCCATAAATCACAATTGTCTGAAATGGTGCAGGCTGGGTGGTGTTTTCTTCCTTTGTGCATGAGACTGCCATAAGTTGAAAATGACTCAAAAGCAGCTAACAATGATCACAAGGATGAATGGATAAACAAACTATGGTACATAGAGACAATAGAACACTAGTAGATTTTAAAGAACAATGATGAACTGAAACACCTTAAACATGGATGATCCTAGAGGACACATATAGTATGAGATCACAATTGTAAAATGTCAAGAAAAGGTTTACCCACAGAAAGAATCATTCTTTTAAGGTTACCAGGGGTAAGAGGGGAAATAAGGCAAATCACTAACTATAGGGTAGACACGTATTAACTTGGATGAAGAGAAACACAATATACAGCAAAGGGAAGATCACCACATAATGACCAAAGCAGAGGAAGAAATTGACAGGAGCACAAGAGTTAAAGAAAGAAAAGGTAAATAACAATAGCAATAATCTAACACTGAATACATAGATAGGCAGTCAATCAGAACAGGTTTGGGAAGATGAAGGAGACCTACATCCACATTTGACACTGGATATGTCTACATATGTATTTATATGTACTGCAAATATATCTGTGAATATAGTAGAGCATACAGGGGGCAAAGTTATGAAAACATCTTAGCCATAACCAAACACCCTGAGAGAATGAGTTGTTGGGCCTGGAGCTCAAGATCATTGTCCCACGGAACACTTAAGTCAGTTGGCATAACATAGTCCACAAAGACAGTGTTCTACGTCCTACTTTGTTGTGTAATAACTGAGGTCTTAAAAGCTTGTGGTTGACCATCTAAGGTGCAACTATTGGTATTTTCCCATCCAGAGCAAAGATGAGTGAAGAAAAACAAAGACACAAGGGAACACTTAGTTTGAAGAACTAACAGATCACATGAACCCCAGTCTCTGAGACCAGAAGAACTAGTCGGTGTCCCACTACAAATATTGACAACCCTGGACCGGATCACAATATTTGGTCCTGGATAGAGTGAGAGAAAAATTTGTAACAAAACTCAAGATCATAAAAAAAGACCTTGTGCTATTTGTCTGATGGAGACTGGTGGAATGGCTGAGACTGTTGCCTTTAGACACCTTTCACCCCTACAGTTCAACTTTCACCCAAACAGTAGACAGTTATATAAGGTGAACGATAACATCAAGGGAGTACACACTTATTGGAACAGTCAACCTGATAAGATCAAAACGGTTGCATTCCCCAGGGCTAAGCCTAAGAAGGCAGGAAGGAATAGGAAAGAAAGATGAAGGGAAGTAGTAAACACAGGGAGAGTGCTGTCACATTGTATGAATTGCAAAGAATGTCACAAAACAAAATGTGTATGAATTGTTGAAGAGAAACCAATTT
>NW_006923178.1:0-5297 GCF_000298275.1 Orycteropus afer afer | reverse complement strand
AAATTTAGAAAGCAGATTTGTTTTACTTTTAACACTTTATATGCATTTTGTTTCATGGCACCGATTACAATCCCAACAATAAACAGTTGTCCTCTTATCTCCCTGTGACTACCCCTTCTCTGTGTCCTTCTTATCTATGCATTACTGTCTCTCCAGCTTTCCCCCTATGCAAATGCTATCCTTCTGATTTTGCACGGTTGATTGTGCTAAGGGGTGCATCTCCCTGAGGTAGGTGTTCTACTCCTAGGCCTTTCTACTGTTTGACTGAGACCTAACCCATGGAAATGAGTCCAGTTCCAAGTCCCAAGGATAACCCAGGGCCATAATCCAAGGGGTTTCACCAGCCTTTATCTTACAGTAATTCTGATCAGTTTTGTATTTTTGAATTTTGTTTCACATTTTTCCTCCCACTCTATCCAGGATATCCAATTTCGATCTCTTTTTGAGTGGTTGGCATTGGTAGATGGGTAATATCTAATTCTTCTGGTCTCAGAACTGTGAAGGCTGAGGGTTCCATTCCCATTTGTTCCTTGTACTAATTGTTTCCATATGATTTTTATTTTCAACACTCTTCTTTGCTCCAGATGAGGGGATACCAATAGCTGTATCTTAGATGGATGCTTGAAAGTTTTTAAGACCCTGGTCACTATTCACCAAAGCAGGATGTAGAACAAGATTCTCATGTACTATGTCATGACAGTTGAGCTTGATGACCCCGAGACCATGATCCAGAGCCCACAGACCTGGTGATTCACTCCTTTAAGGTCTTGGTTGTCACTGAAAAGCTATTCCAACTGCGACCCTTCTTAGTTCTGTAATGTATATGGATATTTTTGTAACACAACTACCCACCACCACTCATCTGTCAGTTTGTCATACTGTGGTGGCTTGTGTATTGCTGTGAGATTGGAAGATATGCCACAGGTATTTCAAATACCATCAGGGTCATCCATGGTGGACAGGTTTCAGTGAAACTTCCAGACTAAGACAGGGTCATCCACTTCTCAAAATGTTGGGCAGTGAAAACCTTAGGAATAGCAGTGAAACACTGTTTTATATATTACTGGAAACTTTTATGAATAACCCTGAAACATAGTCTGATATACTGGCTGAAGATGAGCCCCTCAGGTACAAAGCCACTAAAAATATGACAGGGGAAGAGCTGGCACTTCAAAGTACAGTAGACCTTAATGATGTGGATGGAGTAAAGCTTTTGGGACCTCCATTTGCTCATGTGGCAAGACTCAAAATGGGAAGAAACAGCTGCAAACATCCACTAGTAATTGAGACATGGAATGTATGAAGTATGAATCTAGGAAAATTGGAAGCTGTCAGAAATGAAATGGAATGCATAAAGATTGATATCCTAGGCATTAGTGAGCTGAAATGGACTAGTTTGGGCCATTTTGAATCAGACAACCGTATGATCTACTTTGCTAGGCATGACAAATTGAAAAGGAATTACTTGACATTCATCATTACAAAAAATGTTTCAAGATCTATCCTGAGTAAAAGTGACAGCATTCTCATTTGGATTCCAAAGACCTAAGAATAGGCTCTGTTTGCCAAAAATGGCAGGGACATACGAGAGGCTGACAATAGGAAAGGAGACAGGTGGTGAGTTTATAACTGCTGTCAACCAGTGAATAGAGGAGCACAGCACAGTACTCTGCTTACATAGATAACATACAATCTAAAAAAAGACAACAAAATTCGTAGGCAAGTCACTCCAATGTACAATCACCAATTAAATATACACACAAAAACATCACAATGCTTCAGAGACAACAGAGCATCACAGTCCACACAAAGAAGCAAGATAAATCAGGGAAAATGAGGGGCCAGGATACAGACCCAAAACACATCCCTGAGGAAGATGCAGTATTGGAACTCCCTGATAAGGAATTCAAAAGAATTATATTTTGGTATCTTCAATGAATTGAGAGGCAGATCAAGGAAAACACTGACAAAACTGAGGAAAACACAGAGAAAATCCTACAACAATTTTGAAAGACAATATAAGAACAAAATGACAAAATAAATGAAAAATTAGAAATGAAACAAAATCTACACACAGAAATCCAGAAGATTACTGCTAAATTTTCAGAAATAGACAAAACACTGAATGACCAAAGGAGTAGAATTGAATCAATGAAAGATGGAATTAGTGAGATTGAAGACAGATACCTGAATACTTCTTTGGAAAGGGATCAATCAGAAAAAAGATGAAAACAAAATGAAAAAAGCCTAATGTTCATGTGGGATACCATCAAAAGGAATGATCTATGTGTAATTGGAATTCTAGAACAGGAAGAGACAAATAAAACCACAGAGAAAATTGTCAAAAATTTGTTGGAATATAATTTTTCTGGTATGATGAAAGATGAGAAGATATCCATTCAGGAATTCCTATGAACCCCAAACAGGATAGACCCCAAAACAAAATCATCAAGACATATCATCATCAAACTCACAAAAGGCAGAGAAAGAATCATGAAAGCAGCATGGGAAAAAGAAAAAGTTACCTACAAGAGGCAACCAATAAGACTAAGCTTGGATTTGTCTGAAGAAACCATGCAGGCAAGAAGATAATGGGATGATATACATAAAACCCTGAAAATGAAAAATTTTCAACCAAGAATCATCTGCCCAGCAAAATTATCCCTCAAATATGATGAAGAAATTAGGAAATTTCCAGATAAGCAGAAATTAAGGGAATTTTTAAAAACCAGACGAACCTTATAAAGGATATTAAAGGGAGGCTTTTGGACAGAGAACCAACAATAGCCAACAACAACTGACCATTAATACACTTGATGATATAACCCAGAAACCAACCCAACTATGGAAGTATCCAAAGTGAATAAGCCTACAAGATTGTAAAAAGGGAACCAGAGATATCATTTGACAAAATGAGGACAACTATAAACCAAAAAGGGGAAAAAAATGTGTAGTTACAGAACTTTTAGATGATAGAGAAGTCAGGACAAGATAGAATGGACTGTTCTAAACTTGAGAAAAAAAAACAGGCAACCTCAAAGAAACTTGATAAACCTTCACATCAAAATAAAAAAGAAGACAAGCACAAATATTTAGCAAATATTAAAACAATAGCAACAAAGGAAGTGATAACATGATTCATAAACAAAACGAGCTCAGCATAGAAAATTGTATGAAACAAACAAATCAACACCACGAAAATGCACATAACAAAAATGACAGCAACAAATTCATATGTGCTGATAATTACATATCTGGCAAGGGACTTACCTGTAAGATTTATAGAAAACTCCAACACCTCAACAGCAAAGGAATTAACAATCCAATTGAAAAATGGGCAGAAAACATGAATAGACACTTCACCAAGGAGGATGTGTTAGACTGGGTTCTATAGAGAAACAAAACCAGTAAAGCTTATATATATAGAGAAAGAGAAATTTATCTTAGGAGAAGGGGTCACACAGTTATAGAAGCTGGCAAGTCCCAAGTTCTTGGATCAAACATCAAGGTGGAGGCTTTTCCTGACTCACGCAGCTGCAGGGGCTGAGGAGCTCAAGTTTAGAAGGCAGTATACTGGCTGTTGACTCCAATGAATGAATCCAAGATCTCCAGGCCGAATGGTGGATTGTTCGCTCACAGAGAGTTGTAGGCAGCACAACAGAATCCCGATCCACAGAAGAGTGCCTCTTTTCCCAGGATGTCCATAGATATACTGGAAGCAGGCCACACCCCTAAGGAAACTCCCTTTGAATGGATTGGCTGCTCAAAACATATACATCTGATCCCATCATTGGAACAACCTACACCACTATTGCTTAAACCACACAGAATTGTGGTCCAGCCAAGTTGACACATAGCTCCAAATATCACAGAAGATATTCAGGTGGCCAGCTAATACATGAAGAGATGTTCATGATCATTGGCCATCAGAGAGATGCAAATCAAAACAACAATGGGATACCATACCACCCCAGCACTGATGGTAAGGTTCAACAAGGCAGAAAATAACAAATGCTGGTGGGAATATAAAGAGATTGGGATTTCCATACACTGCTGGTGGGACTGTGAAGTGATGCAGCCACTGTGGAAAGCAGTATGGTGATTCCTTAGAAGGCTGGAGTTGGAGATAACATTTGACCCACCAGTCCAATTACTAGGTGTATGTCCTGGAGAGGTGAGAGCCAGGGCAGGAACAGATACATGCACACCCATGTTCATCACAGTGCTATTTACAATAGCAAAAAGATGGAAACAACCTATGTGCCCATCGGCAGAGGAGTGGATGACCAAACTATGGTATGTACACACAGTGAAATGCTACTCAGCACTAAGGAATGATGTAGAGGCTGCAAAACCCTGCATAATACGGATGAACTTGGAGGACATTATGCTGAGTGAAATAAGTCAATCACAGAAGGACACATATGGTATAAGTTCATTGCTGTGGAGGATCAAGGAAAGGTTTATATATGGAGGGAAACTTTGTTGGTTGCCATGGGTGGGAGGGAAGGGGAGGGAACAATTTACAAAAATGCATTGACCTATGTCACTTTGGTCTTGTGTATTTCACTGTACATGGATTGTATTTCAATAAAATGCATTAAAAAAATCTATCCTGAAGTACAATGCTGTCACTGATAGGATAATATCCATATGCCTACAAGGAAGACCAATTAATACTACAATTATTAAAATTTACACACCAAGCACCAAAGCCAAAAATAAGGAAACAAGATTTTTACCAACTTTTACACTGAAATTAACCAAGCATGCAATCAAGATGTATTGATTATTACTGGTTATTGGAATGGGAAAGTTGGAACCAAAGAAGTAACACCAGTAGTTGGAAAATATGGCCTTGATGATAGAAATGACTCTGGAGATTATATGACAGAATTTTGTAAGACCAACAACTTATGCATTGCAAACATCTTTTTTCAACAACATACATGTCAGCTATACATGTGGACCTTGCCAGATGGAATACACAGGAATCAGATACACTACATCTGTGGAAAGAATTGGTGGAGAATCAATATCTTCAGCCAAAATGAGGCGAGGAGCTGACTGCAGAATAGACCATCAATTGTTTGTATGAATGCTCAAGTTGAAGCTGAAAACATTTAAAACAACTCCATCAGCTAAGATATGACTTTGATTAGATCCCACTTCAATTTAGAGACCATCTAAAGAACAGATTTGAGAGTTCTGGCAAGATGGCGGACTAGGCAGAAGAATTGCACAGACCCTCTTCAACAAAGAAAAGGGAAACCAATTAACACAGACACAGAAGATAA
>NW_006923177.1:64370-65493 GCF_000298275.1 Orycteropus afer afer | reverse complement strand
TGGATTTCCAAGGTGGTATCACTACGGAAGTAGATTGCCCAATCTTCCTTCTGAGGAGCGGCTGGTGGGCACACACATACATATACATATACATATAAACACACATACACACACATATATACATACACATGCACACACACATATATATATACATACACATACATGCCATATATATATATACTTCTCCCTTTATTATGATATGATCTAGTATTATGGAATTAATCCTGTTAAATTGCATAATTCACTTGTTTTTTGTATACCTGAAGTTGTAAATCTACTTTACAAATTTTAGGTACAAATCCCTTATTGTATATATGATTTGTGAATATGTTCTTCTGTTTTTTTGGTTGTATTCTCACTGTGTTGGTATCATTTGGAGCACAAATATTTTCATTTGATAATATCAACCTTCTATATTTTTTTACCTTTATTACTTGTGCTTTGATGCCATATCTAAGAAACTACTGCCAAATGAAGGTCATGAGTTTACTTTTACATTATCTCCCTGCAACTGTACAGTTTTAACTCTTACGTTTAAGTATGTAGTCCATTATAAGTTAATTTTCATATATAGTATAAGGTAGTTATCCAATTTCATTTTTCCATGCAAATATCCAGTTACCTCAGCACCATATTTTGAAAAGTTTTTGGTTCTTTAATTGTTAACATTATTCAATAACTGAAATCATAATCATAAGCAATGTTCCCAACATGAGCTTATAAAATACCATACAAGTTTAAAACTTGTAGAGTTTCACTAACTAAATATACTATAGGCTAGAGTCTTACCAATGTGAAGTTTCCTTCCTACATGCTGCAACCAGGGAAGCATTTTGAATATTTATATTTGCCTTTTAATATTTACATGTGGTGATTAATATGTTTTCACTTTCTCTTGACATCCTGAGTTATGATATTACTCTTATTTATATTTTAAAAAACATTTTGTATAAGTTCTAAGAATTATTGTAGGGAAATATCTAGAATCCCAATATTTTTATCAACCAAATGACTAAAGCATATGTATTTGAGCAATGTGTTTTTCACATGGCAGGAAACCTCTTCTGAACTCACCATCCTCACAATTTTGCCATGTTAATCTCCAACACGTCTGAAGTGGAAA
>NW_006923177.1:61020-61660 GCF_000298275.1 Orycteropus afer afer | reverse complement strand
AAAATAAATGGTTAACATACATGTGGACTTCACCAGATGAATAGACAGGCGTGCAATTGACTTAATTTGTGGAAAGAGATGATGGAAAAGCTCAATAGCATCAGTCAGAAAAAAGCCTGAGACTGACTGAGTAACAGAGCATCAATTACTCATACGTAAGTTCAAGTTGAAACTGCAGAAAACAAGTACATAAGTGCCAAAGTACAACCTTGGTTATTACTCACCTGAATTTAAAGAGCATCTTAAGAATATATTTGATGCATTGAACACTAATGACCAAAGACTGGATGAGTTGTGGGATAATATCAAGGATATACATGGAGAAAGCAAAGGCTCATTAAAAAAGACAGGAAAGAAATAACAGACCAAAATGGACATCAGAAGAGACTCTTAAACCTGATCTTGAGTGTGGAGTAGCTAAAGTGAACAGAAGAAATGATGAAGTGAAAGAGTTGAACAGTAGATTTCAAAAGGGGCTTGAGAAGATAAACTATTACAATGAGTTGTGCAAAGATCTGGATTTAGACAACAAAAAGGGAAGAACATGCTTAGCACTTCTTAAGCTGAAAGAACTACAGAAAAATATTCAAGACTTGAGTTGCAATATTGAAGGATTCTATGGGCAAGATATTGAATGACA
>NW_006923177.1:58304-59861 GCF_000298275.1 Orycteropus afer afer | reverse complement strand
TCAAGGATGCTGAAGGAAACAAAGCCCTATCTTGGCTCTGGAGACACTGAAAAAGAGACTGATGGCTCACTCAAGACATTTGTGCATCTTTGAAGAACTAGCTGCCTTAGGAACTACTGTGTGTTTTATTTTCATCTCTTCTTAGGCTCATCTTTAGTGACTCCCTCTTTTTATAAGAAATCCCCAGGCCTGATGGACCCAGGTAACCTTCAGCAGGAGCAATGACTATCTGTACTTGAGGACTCAGGTGTATCTGAAGAAAGGCTTTGAGGTGAGAAAGGATGGGTAAGGAAATATATTTGAGTAGAACATTTCTGAAGATTTCAGGGAGTGAGGATGAAAATCAAGAAGGAGAACTGACAGCAGTTCCTGTGAAATTACTGCTCTGGGACAGGTTAGAGGTACAGAATGCTATTCCTCCAAATGAAGGACAGCTATATCCAAAAAGGCTGCTCAGAATATCTGTGGGATACCATTGTTAACTCACCTCCAGGTACAGATAGTACCTACGATGATGAGAATCCATGTACAAAAATATCTGGTCTCCCAAAACATTGCTCTCTTGGTTGAGCAATCTACTTCCGTAGTGATACTGCCTCAGAAACCCAAGGAGGGTTGCTATGAGGCGGGGCCGACTCAATGGCACATCATAACAGCAACAGTAATTAAAACCTATAATGTTTAAAATAATGAAGAAGATGATGATAATGTTGATGTTGGTTTGAGTGCCTCCTCAATCTCACTCTCGCACGTATCATACACATTTAGCAGTATTATGATCCAAAAAAGGAAATCAGGCAAGATGATTCTCAAGTGGAGCCCCTTGAGGTGACATCTTTCTAAGTGATAACTTGAGCAGGCCAGATTATACAAGCTTTTCCAGCATGGTGGCTGATGTAATTAAGATCATGGTTGTTTCATTGTTTGATATTGCTTCACTTAAGTCCAGTGTATCTTCTGTATCTCAGATGCTGTGCTAAATCACTTTAGATACATTTTCTTGAATTTCTTGACATCTTGTATATCAAAAACCAAATCAAAGTCATCACCGTTAAATTGAGTCCAACTCATAACAATCCTATAGGACAGAATAGAACTGCCCCTATAGGATATTCAAGGCTGTAATCTTTACAAAAGCAGATTGCCACATCTTTTTCCCACAGAGCACCTGGTAGGTTTGAACCAATGACCATTCAGTTAGCAGCTGATCCCTTAACAACTGTGACATTAGGACTCTTTGAAGTATTATATAACAGAATAATTCTGAGTTTTTTATGCTTAAAAAGTTGTCTCCTCAGAATGAATGACAGTCATTACCACACTCCTTCTGGCTCCTGAGTAGTTACTGAGAGCAGGATTCTTGTGAATAGATCATTGTTTCAAGATAGAATATGAGGGTAACATAGTGCCTAAGGCACTTGACTAGTAACCAGAAGGCTGGCGGTTCAAACCCACCAGGCACTTCTTGGAAGGAAGGTTGGGCAATCCTACTTCCGTAGTGATACTGCCTCGGAAACCCAAGGAGGGGTCGCTATGAGTCGGGGCTGACTCGACAAC
>NW_006923177.1:54386-58084 GCF_000298275.1 Orycteropus afer afer | reverse complement strand
AGGGGAAGGTTATGACATTAAAATAACCCCAGAAAAGTGAGGAAAGTATAAAAACCAGTCTATGTTGCCTAATGTGTTATGATTAGTATATCAGTCACAGGATTAGAAAATGTAAATTGTTTCTCTCTTCAGTGTATTTTCTAAAAGGGAAGAAAAATGGTGTCAGAGTGTAAACGTCTTTATGATCCTTGAAATGTGTTAGGAAAGGAGTTATTTTATATTAAATTCTGTCAGAAGAAACTATAAATTGTGAATAGGTGGATCCAAGTAAGGTGGGGAAAGAATAGAATTAATTACTTAGAATAATAAAGTGAAAACTTTTTAGTGATGTTCGGTGCCCAGAGTAAAAAGAATTGGGTGACCATTACCTTGTTAACCATTGAATTCTCTGGGACTCCTACTATAATAATTGATCTTCCAAAGTCCATGATAAACTGTGCTTCTTTTGTTCCCTACAACATGTGTCGTCTATTGAGGTAACTGGGCCTGAAGTGCACAAAGCTCTTGTATTACTTTTTCTTATAAGGTGGTATTATGTCGCTTTTTGGTTTTGATATTTCTTTTTTTTTTCTTTTTCTCTCCTTGTTCTATTAAGCATTAGTTGAAAACAAAAACAACAAAAAGTCTGTATAAGGAAGATTAAATTCCCTTTTTGGCATTCTCTTTATGAATCCCAATATACCACTATCTTCTTGATATAATGGTCAAATCTTGTCTGCTGCTTTAAACAGCTTTCCGTTCAGGACTCCTGTACATTTTTATTTATTCATTCGTTTAAATGAATGACAGTAAAATATACCAAATAACTGAAATTTCTCTGGGTTCCTTTCTTTTTCTCATTTTTATACATGATTACTGACCAGTGTCTGTGGTATTTTCTTCTCCCCATATAATACTTGTATCTTTACATTTCTTCAGCCCCACTGTTAAATTCGGCTTTCATACACTGCTTGCTTATTGTAATAGCCTCCTGAAGGGATCTTCTGCGTTCTGTTTTTCAACCATTAGACCATTCTCAACATTTTTTCTAGTTTGATATTAATGTAATATAAATATGGTCAAACCATTTACTTTTTATTGCCGTAACTACCTTTGTCCTCTTAGATTCAGTCCAAGATCCTTACACTTGGACACAAGTTCCTTCAGAAATTCTGGTCCCTTTCTATTCAGTCTTAGCTCCATCACCCATCTAAAAAGCCCCCTCCCAATAACTTTGGTAAATTATATTTGCTTACACTTGATATTCTCTAATACCATCACGCATTTTCTTGGCTGTCAATCATCACAATGTCAAACAGAGCCCTTAATTTTCATCTAGTCCGAAATTTGTCTTTTGAGACTTGTCTCATGAATTGCCTACAGTAAAATCTTTCCTGACTTCCATGGATCAGATTAGTTTTCTCTACTCTAAGGTATTTTTATAACACTTTGTATTAAACTAGCACTTTATTTTAAATTAAACTTTATGTACTAAATAGAAAGTATTTGAAGCATTTCTTATATATTTCTATATTTTCCAGCACTACTAGATTTCCTTTTGCAGAATATGTTCTCAGTAAATCCTTATGCAATGAAGAAATAACACATTAATTTGTAACATAATAAATACAGGTGGTGATTACATATAATGAGCAAATGATTGATTAAAAACAAACACAGAACAGCATGCATAAAAGTATTGTTTGTTGGTATATTGATGCCCTTTGTCTTAATCATTCCATGTTTTTGTCTCACCAGACTGAAATGCCTCCATCAGCAACATGTCTGTTTTCAATAGCTCTGGACTATATCCCCGCTTCCTCCTGACAGGCTTCTTAGGCCTTGAAAACACACATGGCTTGATTTCCCTCCCTATCTTCCTGGTTTATGCCACTTCAATTGCAGGGAACATTATTGTCCTCTTTATCATCAGAACTGAGGCTTCCCTGCACCAACCAATATACTACATTCTGTTGATGCTGGCATTCACTGACCTGGGCCTATCCACTACTACCTTGCCCACAGTGTTCAGTGTCTTGTGATTCCATATCCAAGAGATTCCTTTCAATGCATGTCTGGTCCAGATGTACTTCATTCACGTTTTCTCCATTATTGAATCAGCTGTACTGTTGTCCATGACCTTTGACTGCTTTGTAGCAATCAAAGAGCCCCTGCGTTATGGAGCCATTCTGACTAATGGTATAATCAGTGGCATTGGGTTGGCAATTGCTGGAAGGGCCCTGGCTCTGGTTTTTCCAGCTTCCTTCCTCCTGAAGAGGCTTCAATATCATGCTGTCAATATTCTCTCCTATCCCTTTTGCCTGCATCAGGACCTCATAAAGACAACTATATCCAGCTGCCGGATTAGCAGCATTTATGGCCTCATGGTGGTCATCTGCTCCATGGGACTTGATTCAGTTTTCCTCCTCCTCTCTTATCTCCTCATCCTTAGCACAGTGTTCAGTATAGCTTCCAAGGCAGAGAGGATGAAAGCCCTCAATACCTGCATATCCCACATCTGTGCTGTACTCACTTTCTATACACCCATGATTGGGCTATCTATGATCCACCGCTATGGGCAAAATGCTTCTCCTATTGTCCATGTGCTCATGGCCAATGTCTACTTGCTGGTACCACCCCTCATGAACCCCATTGTCTACAGTGTGAAGACCAAGCAGATTCATGACAGAATTCTTAAGAAGTTCAAGAGACAGAGAGTGTAGTTGAAGGGAACTCCAAGAAGCAACTTTCTTTCTTTTTATATATATGACAGAATAATCTCATATTACTGTGGAATTTTGAACTAAAATATTACTAGCAGCATTTTGTCTTTCAGACACTGGATTCAAATTTCAATCATAATGAATCTGGGGGCATTGACTTTAAGGATGATGGAAAAAAATTGGAACCAAATAGTGGTGATTTTTGCACAGTATGAGGAAATGTACTCAATGTTACTGAATTGTACAAATAAAAAAATGTTGAATGATAAACATTTTGTTACGTGTATTTTCACCACAATAAAGAAAATAGTAAATCCTATCTTTTCAGTATGGAGAAAAATAAGTATGATTTTGTTTTATATTTATGTTGACATGTTACAGAATGTGGTAACTAAATTTAGGTCATGTCATTCCTGTCAAAACTCTGCATTTTCCTTTTAACAATTAGCAGTAAATGTGACCCAAAAGAGTCATCAAATTAACAACATAGTGAATCTATTGGTTATATCTTGTGAAGACTTTCAATGTTTAAGAAGATTTAGAGTTCAAGGTGAATTTACTTTTAATATATATTCTATAGTCTGAATTGGGAGCTCTGGTAGCATAGTGGCTAAAGGCACTTGACTGCTAACCAGAAGGCTGGCGGTTCAAACCCACCAGTCACTCCTTGGAAGGAAGATGGGGCAACCTACTTCAGTAGTGATACTGCCTCGGAAACCCAAGGAGGGATAGCTATGAGTCGGGTACGACTTGATGGCACATAACAACAACATAGTCTGAATTAATAATATTTTCCACATTAACCTTAATCTGAAAATATTATTGAATATATTTTTGACCTTCTGTTCAGGAGAAACAAAAAAGAAATGAAAACAGCAGGAAAACCTCTTATGAAGAGAGAATGATGACTAAGTAAATTTCAGCACATTTTCGGAAGTATAAAGAAGACAAGTTGGGCTAAGTAATTGAAATGGTCTGGGTGAGGAAGAATCCAGA
>NW_006923177.1:47190-50790 GCF_000298275.1 Orycteropus afer afer | reverse complement strand
GTTCAAACCCACCAGCCCCTCCTCGAAAGCAAGGTTGGGCAATCATACTTCCATAGTGATACTGCCTCGGAAACCCAAGGAAGGGTCGCTGTGAGTCGGGGCCGACTCGACGGCAAATAACAACAACAACATGAATCTGTATCTTTGTTATAATTGTTTTTAGGTGCCACCAACTCAGTCCCAACACACTGTGACTCTATGTACAGGAGAATGAAATACTGCCTAGTGCTGCATCATTCTCACAACAGTTGTTATGTTTGACTCCATTTTCATAGTAGCCACTGTGTCAATCCATCCTGTGAGGGGTCTTCTCTTTTTCACTGTTCCTCTACTTTACCAAGCATGATATCCTTCTCCAGGGACTAGACCTTCCTGATAATGTCCAATGTACATGAGATGAAGTCTTACCATCCTCACTTCTAAGAAGTGTACTTCTTCCAAGGCTTGTTCATTCTTTCAGCAGTCCATGGTATACTCAATATTCTTTGCCAACCCCATGATTCAAATACAGCAATTCCTATTCACTGTCCAACTTTCACATTCATAAGAGGCTATTGAAAATGTCATGGTTGGTCAGGTGCACTTTAGACCTCAAAGTCATCTTTGCATCTTAACACTTTAAAGAGGTCTTTTGCAGTCGATTTGCCGAAAGCAATACATCATTTGATTTTTTGACTGCTGATTCCAGTGATATATTGTGGAACCAAGTAAAATGGAATCCTTGACAACTTCAATATTTTCTTTTTCTTATGATGTTTCTTATTAGGTTCTTCCAAGGATTTTTGTTTCTTTTATGCTGAAGTGAAAGGAGCTCTGGTGGTGCAGTGGTTAAGGCATTTGGCTGCTAAAGGAAAGATCAGTGGTTTAAACTCTCTAGCTGCTCCTTGGAAGAAAGATGAGATAGTCTGCTTCTGTCAAGATTTCACTCTCACTGCCATCAAGTCGATTTGACTCTTAGTGACCCCTCCTTGGGTTTCTGAGATGGTATCTCTATGGAAGTAGATTGCCCAATCTTCCTTCCAAGGCCTGGCTGTTGGGTTTGAACTGCCAGCCTTCTGGTTAGCAGTCAAATGCCTTAGGCACTAACCCTATGCAGCAGTTCTGCTCTGTCCTAGAAGGGTTGCTATGGCAGTGAGTTTTGTTTTTGTTTTTTTATATTGAAGTGTAATCTGTACTTAAGGCTGTAGTCTTTGATCTTCATCAGTAAGTGTTTCAAGTTTTCTTCACTTTCAGCAGGCAAGGTTATGTCACATGCATATTGCAGATTGTTAAAAAGTCTTTCTCCAAACCTGATGTGTTGTATCCATCTTCTTGGATTATCTGCTCAGCATACAGATTTAGTAAGTATGGTGAAAGGGTACAACCCTGACACATCTTCTGATTTTAAACCGTGTAGTATCCTCTTGTTTTGCTTGAACAACTGCTTTGTGGTCTATGTATGGGTTCCTCATGAGCACAATTAAGTGTTCTGGAATTCCGATCCTTTCAATGTTGTCTATGATTCATTATGATCTATACAGTCAAATGCCTTTTCATAGTCAATGAAACACAGGTAAACAGCTTTCTGGTATTCTCTGATTTCAGCCAACACCCATCTGTCATCAATAATGATGTCCCTCAGTCCACATCCTCTTCTGAATCTGACTTAAATTTCTGTCAGTCCCTGGTCAATGAAATTTTGTAACTGTTTTGAACTGTCTTCAACAAAATTTTACTTGCATGTGATATTAATGATATTGTTCTATATTTGTGGATTCTGTTGCATCACTTTTCTTCAGAATGGGCAAACATATGAATTCTTTCCAGTCAGTTGGCCAGGTAACTGTCTTCTAAATTTCTTTGCATAGATGAGTGAGTGCTCCCAACATTGCATCCATTTGTGAAAAAAGACCCATTGGTATTCCATCAATTGATGGAGCCTTGATTTTCACCTATTCCTTCAGTACAACTTGGACTTCTTCCTTCAATACCATAAGTCCTTGAGCCTATGTTACCTTCTGAAATGGTTGAATGTCAACATTTTCTGTGTGGTATAGTGACTCCGTGTTTCTTTCATCTTCTTTTGATACTTCCTGCATTGTTCAATATTTTTCCTATAGAATCCTTAAATATTGGAACTTGAAGCTTGAATTTCGTCTTCATTTATTTCAACTTGAGGAAAGCCTAGTATATTCTTCCCATTTGGTTACCTAACTTCAAATGTTTGCACATTTCATTATAATACTTTATCTTCTTGAGCTGCCCCTTAAAATCTCCTATTCAGCTCTTTTACTTCATAGTTTCTTCTACTTGCTTTAGTTATTCTATGTTCAACAGCAAATTTCAGAATCTCTTCTGACATCCAACTGGGTCTTTTCTTTCTTTCCTGTCTTTTTAATGACCTTTTGCTGTTTTCATATATGCTGTTCTTCATATCATCCCACAACTTATCTGGTCTTTGGTTATTAGTGTTTTTCTATTCTTGACATGGTTTCTAAATTCAGGTAGAGTATACTCAACATCATGCTGGCTCTTATGGACTTGTTTTAACTTTTTTCAGCCTCAACTCTCTGTTGGCTACTGACCTGGTTCTGACTGATAATATTGAGCTTCTCTATCTTCTGTTTCCACAAATGTAGTCTATTTGATTCTTGTGTATTCCATCCAGCAAAGGCCACATGAATAGTCATCATTTATGTTGAAAAAGGTATTTTGAATGAATAGGTCATTGGTCTTGCAATATTCTGTCATACAATTCCTGATGTCATTTCTATCACCAAGTCGATATTTTCCAGCTACCAATCCTTCTTTTGTTTCCAATTTTCACATTCCAGTCACCGGTAATTATCAATAGACCTTGATTTTGTGTTTGAAATTGCATCTTTATTACAATTTCAGATTGTAGGTGTTGGTAAAATCTTCAATTTCTTCATCTTTGGCATTAGTAGTTGGTGCATAAATTTGAATTATAGTCATATTAACTGGTCTTCCTTGTAGGTTTATGGATATTATCTTATCACTGACAGTGTTCTACTTAAGGATAAATATTGAAATGCTCTTTTTCATGATGAATTCCATGCCATTTCTCTTCAATTTATCTTTCTTGGAAGAGTAGACTGTATGATGGTCTAATTCAAAATGACCAATACCAGTCCATTTTGGCTCACAAATGCCTAAGATATCGATCTTTATGTGTTCCAGTTCATGTTAGATGACTTCCAGTTCACCCAGATTCATATCCTGTACATTCTATATTCTGATTATCATGGCTATCTGCAGATCAACAAAAGATGGTCCTGAAAACTTTATTCCCTCCACAGCATTAGTGTTGACTACAGTTTTGTTTTGACTGTCTTTGCTTATCTTAGGACTCATCTTCTGGCACCATATCAAACAGTGTTCTGCTACTATGCAGTAGGTTTTCACTGGACAACTTTTTGAGAAGGAGATCACAAGGTTCTCTTTCCTATTCTTTTTAATCTGGACATTCTGCTGAAGTCTGTCCATCTAGGGTGGTAACTGTTACAATTATTGATACATTATTGTAAATGAAGTAACACTTTATTCATATTTGTTTGGTTTTTACCTAATGTCCTCTTTGTCCTTCAGGATCTTAACCCC
>NW_006923177.1:43829-46435 GCF_000298275.1 Orycteropus afer afer | reverse complement strand
CTGTGTTCCTTTTAATGAGAACTGCCATTAGAAATCAAGATGTGGGTGCTAGGCATCTCTTTGCTAATAGGTTCTCCTTGGCTCTAGCCCCTTCCCTCTACTGGAGAAAGATAAAACAAGTGCGTAAGTAAGCCAGTATATATCCACATATCTTTTCCATATGTAGCCATTTGCAACTATATTAAGCTAAACATGAATTCGTACTGATGTCTATCTTATCTATCACCATAAAGATCATTCTAGCCTCCTCCCCTTGATATCTATACACTTCCACTCAAAAGTGAGAAATTTTGTTTCCACCAGTCACCATGCATTTGTTTAATTGGCCAGTTCCAGTGTATATAGGTAGCAGTATCAGAATGTTAATCCATACCCTTGTGGAAAACTTTATGACCTGGCATGCAATTCTTATGTACAGTGTGTTTTGCCATTGGTTTCACAGACTCCACTCATTTTAAAAATTTCTTAGGTCAGCATTTTTTCACCCCTTCCCTTCAGTGAGGTTGTTTAATAAAATTGTAGTGCATTTAGTTTTTTTTTTTTTTTTTTACATTTTTATTCTATCTTGTAATTCTCCTAATTTTCTAAATGAAGTTTTAAATTGGCATGCATTTGGATTCACATTTTGTGCTGTAAATTATAGTGGGTTTGGTACATGCATCCTGTCATATATCCAAAATCACAATTCCATACACAATAGTTTCATAACCCTAAAATTCTTCTGTGTTTCTTATTATGAAGCATCTCCCCCTTTGTTTAAGCTCTGGGCAGCCACTTGTCATTTTAGTGTCTGTGTAGTTTTGCCATTTCATATTATCATGTAAGTGGAATGATATCGTATATAGATTGTTTCACTTACAAGAATATACATATTTACACATGCAAATATATACAGATACAGGTATTTATATATATATATTTATTGTATGTTTTAAAATTACATAATATAATTCTGTCAATTACAATTGTAATATAATAAGATTACAATCATATATATTACACATTTGTAATTATTAAAACATTATGGTACTGCTGTAAAAATAAAGAGATAATAAGCAAAATATAGAAATAAAAAAGCCCCCATACATACTAATATTTAATGTATAAAAAAGAATAAAACATATCAGTTCTTAATATATGTTATTACATGTACTGTGTTAGCAAAGGGAGCTCTGGTAGCATAGTGGCTAAGACACTTGCCTGCTAACCAGACGGCTGGCGGTTCAAACCCACCAGCCTTGGAAGGAAGGTTGGGCAATCCTACTTCCGTAGCGATACTGCCTCGGAAACCCAAGGAGGGGTCGCTATGAGTCGGGTTTGACTCGACGGTAGGTAACAACAACAACAACAATGTTAGCAAAATAGGTTAGAAATAGAAATAAATATGTAGTTACTTTTGTTACTTCACATTTTACACCAAAATCAATTACAGTTAGAGTTAAATGTAAAAATAAACATACACCAACAATAAAATAAATGTTAGTGTACAATAAAGCTTTGCAGTAGTCTAAAGTTTGGCAGTGATGGATTTTACCATGGGTAATATAGTTAGAATTTAATTCGTTCAAAATTTTAATGTTCCATATCAAAATAAATTATTAATATAAAGGTTTTATATGAAAGTTTTACTATTTCAAGTATACTCAAATAACTAATGCAAAGGTATTTTTAAATATGTAGGCAGGAAATTTGTGATTGGGACAGAATTATGATAAATAAGAAACAGTACAAGAAAGCAAGCATATAACCTGATCAATCAGTAAACCACTACCTAACAACTTTACTTCTAAGTGTCAAGTAGGGATACATTTTCAAAGATGAACTGAAAGTATTCACAGGTTGGCAAATATTGTTTCTAAATTGGAAAAACTAAAATAACATAAATATTATCAGTAGATGAAAGGGTAGGAATTTCTGGGTGATGCAAACATCTAAGCAGTCTACTACTAGCTGGAAGGTTGGTGATTCTAACCCACCCAGAGGATCTTGGAAGACAGGCTTGGTGTTGTGCATCCAAAAGGTCACAGCTTTGAAAACTCTACTACTATAGAGTAGTTCTACTCTGCACACATGGGGTCCCCATGAGTTAGAATAGACTCAACAGCAACTAACAACAACCACAACAAGATGAAAGAGTTAATTAAATGTGAAGTAGGAAGATTTATTGCATTTAAAGAAGAAATAAATGTATCTCATTTATATCAACATACCAAAAAACCTAACTCACTGCCATCGAGTTGGATCCGACACCTCCTCCTTGGGTTTCTGAGGTGGGATCACCATGATAGTAGATTGCCCAATCTTTCTTCTGAGTATACCAACATACTCACTGCCGTTAACTCGGTCCTGACTCATAGCAATCTCTCCTTGGGTTTCCAAGGCAGTATTACTTTGGAAGTAGATTGCTAATCTTCTTTCTGAGGAGTACCTGGTGGGTTGGACTGCCAACCTTCTGGATAGAAGTCAAGTGCCTTAGGCACTATGCCACCAGAGCTCCCTATATCAACATAGACCTCTTATTTTCATATTAAGTGAAAGAATTGGCTGTAAAATCATACACAATATGCTACAATTTACATAAATTAAAATTTTCAACTTCAACTCTC
>NW_006923177.1:34727-37379 GCF_000298275.1 Orycteropus afer afer | reverse complement strand
TTATTTTAGAGTAGGATGGTGGTATGATGTGGTTGGTGGTATTTGAACATTTCATTCACTACCCACTCCATATCAGTTTCTCTGCAAATACCTGCAAATTTAGAGTCGGGATTGACTTAATGGCAGTGGGTTTAGTTTTTTGGTTTTATAGAGTTAAAACTTCCTGAATTCTCTTCATTCTTGATAAAGTCACTGGAAATATGTGTAGAAGACAACATAGATGGTTTCAGGAGGCTACAGAGTTAGAGACGGCATTTTTGAGCAGCACAAAGCTATCTGGAATATCATTCTAGCTAGAGAGACAATTGACTCCTTTAGTTGTCTAAAAGAAATAGAGAAAGACACATTTATAACATCTTCAAAATGATGGATAAGCAACGAAGGCACTCGTAAGCACAAGCAATGAGAAAAAGACACTTCCTCTGGATGACCAGCTTAGGGCCGAGTGGTTCAAGAGCAAAATGAGGCAAGCCTAGACTCTTGTATTTATACTTGATGTAACTCCATATACCTGAAAACACATCTATACAGAAAGCATATCAAGGTGAAAAATTAAATATTTTCCTTCTGAGATTAGGCCAGACACTGAGAAAATACTGTACAGAACAATGTATCACTTATTTGTGCTTTTTAATAATTGACATATTCAGGTAAGGGACCATAGCCTAGTGGCAGGATGTGTGCCAAGGAAAAGGCCTTAGACCTCATGATACTGATTTTGGGGTCGCCACTAGAAGTGTGCTCTCAATATTATGCTAGTTCTAACCTTGGGTTTTCATTCCCTATACTCCATAGCAGAAACAGATGTTATATCTTATCAACTAATCAAGCATGTAATCATTTTAAAAACATATTCTAGATGACTTGAGTCTTTTTTATGTTTTTAAGAATATTCATCTCCATTTGATAGATAAAAGTTTTTAAAAATTTCTGTTAGATTAAAAAATTGGACTACAATGCATATAAAACCCAGCAGTTCTCAGCCACCTCTGTGTCTCTCTTTCATTTGACTTTAACACATACCTAAATCAAGAGAAAATTCACCTCCAATGCTTCCTTCATCCACGGGAAAGAAGACACAAGCAACACTATTCTGTGTCCTTTTTTTCAGTGCAATCCAAGGAGTGTAGGTTTATATTAAGGTTCTAGCTGTTGTTGAGAACCAGATGGAAAATTTGTGTTAATTTAATTTTCCACCTAAACTGAGCCCTGGGATCATCTCTCTGAGATTGCTGAAAAAACACCAGACTCTAGGGAAACAGAGCCCAGGGAAAGTGACATACATAAAAACTGATTTACAAAAAAGTGCAAATTTGGGGAATAAAACATATATCATCATTTAAATATAACATGTGAAGATAAAGAAATGTCAACCTCCTCTAAGTTAAATTTTACAGTCAAATTCTACCAGTTGTTGTTTTCTAGACAAAACAATGCTTGAAATAGTTTAAATACCAAAGTTCAAACATATTCACCAAGCATTTGAAACTCCATGGTGACTCTTAACTCTTACTATTCTTCTTCATAGACCTTATGTTCAAGGCTTACTGAAACTTAGTTATAAGGATTCAGATTCATTAATATTTTATTACACTCTCCTCTGTCCATGATTTTGCCTTCACACTTCCTTCCTGCCAGCTTTACATATTTATATTAAAGAGGACTCAGTACAAATACTAGATTTCTAGCTATGCAACTTTGTGGGATTACCAATCATCTCTATACCTCAATCTCCTCAATTAAAATATGAGGTATAATAATAGTACAAACAGAATAGGGTTGTTTTGAGGCACATTACCTGACAAATACAAGGCACTTACTATAATATTTGGCATATTTTAAGTAGTTGATTGTAATTAGCATTTATTTATTTTTATTGTCATAGACTTCATCTCACTACCATCTCCATATACCTTGCACCTATATAACCATATTGCAAAATCTCTCATATTATCAATTCTAAACATTTGGTCTGGACCTTCATTTATCTTAAACATTGTATCCCTCATGTCTGAGTCACATTTATACATATTTCTGATTCTTCCTAAAATAAAATCATTTTGAGTGAAATAGTTAGATCTCTTTATTACACACTTGAACAGACATCTTAGACAATGCTGAAATAAAGTTACCATCAGGCTTAATATGATGTTGTTATTGTTATGCGCCGTCGAGTTGAACCCGACTCATAGCGACCCCTCCTTGGCTTTCTGAGACAGTATCACTACAGAAGTAGATTGCCCCATCTTCCTTTCGAGGAGTGGCTGATTGGTCTGAACTGCCAGCCTTCTGATCAGACTTAATATATAAAGCATAATACAAATGATGAAATTAGATCCTTCTTTTGACTCTTCTGTCTTTCCAGTTACATTACACAAATCTTAAACTGGAATGTCTAAAAAAATCACAACTTCAGGTACCACTGTATCTGTGTAAGTCATTTTCTTGGAGATTCTGGACATATAAGTGAGGAGTTCAGTCAGTTAATTTGAGGACCTGGGCTGAGAAATATTAGGCAAAGTCTATCCCTTCTTTTGCTGGTTGTGAATTGTGAACTGTCGATACCTGAGAGTTGCTGAGATAAATCTTGCAATCCTGATAGGAGCCAGCTCTAGTATCAATTTGAGTCACAAACTGTTAACTCTGGAATAC
>NW_006923177.1:32950-34492 GCF_000298275.1 Orycteropus afer afer | reverse complement strand
CACATTGTGAAATGATTGAAGAACTCTTTTTTATGGCTGCCTGCTATTTCATTGCATGTATGTAACAATTTTGTTTATCCATTCATTGTTGATGGGCTCTCCTGACTAGTTGTGCTGGTGTAACAATGACATGGGGGAGGCTCCTGATCTCCTCTAACTTCACAAGGGGGCACGAGGGTCATTGCCTGTATCAACAGCTCCAAACTGATTCCTGTGAGATGGAGATTAGTCCTGACTCCACCCTCCAAACATTTTATCAATTCTTACAACACCTGTCCCTCCCACAGCACTCCCTACTTTTCTGCTAAGCTTGAGTTCACTATAATGACCACACAGAACTCAGGCAATACCCACAATTATCGGACTTTTTAGCGAAGTAGTAGGTTACAATTCAAGGTCATAAATGACTCAAGATACAGTTCATTTCTAAGGATAGCCTCTTCTCAGCTGTGCTTCAGACAGGCCTCTCTCTGGTACTCTGCCTCTTGGCCCCATGGCCCCTGTCCCTGATCTGCTTGGGTAAATGTTACAAAGTTCTTTTAGCTCTGCTGGTAAGTGGCACCCACTCAGTCAGCAAGCCTCAGCCAGAAGGTGCTCCGCTTTCTCGCTCTGTGGGTCTGGAAGTCCACTGTGCTCTCTCCTGCTGGTCCTCCTAGTTCTGCTGCTCTATTGCCTCTGCTGCCTCCATTTCCCTGTTGCTGCTTCTTGACATCTCTTACTAACTCCTGTGTCACAGCTCTCTTCCTCCCGGACCAAGGTGGTTCAGCACAAGGATCTCGGGTGCAAAGGATGTGCTCCACTCCTGGCTATTCTTTCTTGATGGTAGTGAGATGCCCCTTCTCACTTCTCAGATGGCTCATTTTAAGCATAGTGGGATGGCAAAACAAGCCAATCTCCATGTTAGGGTTCCATATATCTTGTTTGCCGGGTCCTATCCCCACATGGGTGCCATGAATCTTATTTACATTGTTAGCAAGCTATCTGGTCCCATGATGGGCCACAAATACTTCACATTTGTATAGTGCCTCCGAGTCATTTGGAGTTAAAAATACTAGAAGAACTATATAAAGTAATTCAAAAATGGAATATAGACAAATTAAAAAAATAGTTCTGAGAAGTACATGTTGATCAAGGATAAGTGTTAGCTGTGGATAACGGAAATATAAAATTAGATGGATAACAGTTGCAGCTCAGAGACCAGTTACAGTGCAAGAGGCTGTAGATCATTTCAGTAACTTTACTTTCATATTTTTCAATGAACCCCTGAATCCTTGAGATGGATCTTCAGTATTTATTACTTAAGTAAGGATGCAAGAGATAAATGTTAGGGGATGCTGCAGTGTGTCCCCTGTCTTGTCAAATATTCTTTCCTGTCAGGTTTGAAGAATTCATTTCTCTACTGACAGTGTTAGCAGCTGAGAGATCCTTTGATTCCTTCTTGGGAATTGCCCTTAATGGAATGGAAACAAGTCATCCAAGGTCAAGTTCCTTCCCTACAGACAGACCACATTCAGTGAACACTCCATGGTGGTTAAAAAGACT
>NW_006923177.1:31034-31705 GCF_000298275.1 Orycteropus afer afer | reverse complement strand
GCTGTTAGGTGCTGTCAATTTGGTTCTGACTCATAGCAACTGCACGTATACTAGAACAAAACATTGCCCAGTTCTGTGCCATTCTAATACTAGGTATGTTTGAGCTCACTGTGGCACCCACTGTGCTAATCTATATACAACTTTTTTTTAAAAGTTTTCTTCTGATTTGGGTGAAATTTTATAGAGTAGATTAATTTCCCATTCAATAGTTCATACATGTATTACTACATGACACTGATTACAGTGCCCACAATGCAACAGCTCTATTCTCACTTCCTTCTCTTGGTTACCTTTTCCCTGTGTTCTTCTTTGCTATGCATTCTTACCTCCAGAGGGTTCTCCCTGCACAAATGCTGTCATTCTGATCTCTTATGTTTGACTCTTCTAAGGAGTGCATCTCCCTGGTGTAATTGCTCAGCCCATAGTCCTGTCTGTTGTTTGGCTGAGAGTTAAGCCGTAGAATTGAGCTCAATTCCAGGCCCAAAGGATAACTAGGAGGACCATAGTCTTGGTGGTTTCACCAGTCTCTATCTGATCAGTAAGCCAGACCTATCTTTTTGTGTGTGTGTGTGTGGCTTTTAGGTTTGCTCCACATTTTTCTCCTGTGATATCTGGGGTCTCCAATTTGGATCCCTTTTTGAGTGGTTGACATTGTTCTCAGGGTCATGAAG
>NW_006923177.1:27998-28509 GCF_000298275.1 Orycteropus afer afer | reverse complement strand
TATCCTGAACATTAGGTCTAACTGGTTACATTTCTAAAATCATATCTGACTTGTTGATATGAGGGGGTGTTATTCAATACAGCATAGTAAGGCAACGCAAATACATCAATATCAAGTCCTTGCTAAATATGTAGCAATAATAGATAAACATGAAAATGTTTAAAAATACGTTGTCACACTACTTGAATAAATAAATAGAAATGGAGATGAAAGATAAATATGGTGGAATGTTTTGTAAGAGCACATAATCGTATGTTGGGGTTGAATCCAGAGACGAACTTGTGTCTGAGTCGAGATACACTTTGGTGATTTGTAGCTCAACACCTGCACAGGAATGGATATGGAACTGCTGTGCTTGACATGGATAAGTCTAAGATCCCCTGCTTGAGATATGTAGACGTTCTATCCCAATGGATGGTGGAAATAGTTGTTGTCATAGCTCAACTTTGCAACCTATAAAAAGTTAGAACTTGGGGTAGCTGAAAGAAAAATTTGGTGGAATTTTGAAATA
>NW_006923177.1:26464-27009 GCF_000298275.1 Orycteropus afer afer | reverse complement strand
TTCTGATTCATAGTGATACTATAGGGCATATAGGGCAGAGTAGAACTTTCCCATGGTGATTGCAAGTCTGTCATCTTGATGGACGCTGATAACAAAATCTTCCTCCCATAGAGCATCTGGGGAGTTCAAACCACTGAATTTCTTATTGCTAATCATGAAAGCATTAACTGTTGTACCACTAGGTCTTCTTAGATGTAGGTGAGAATAGAAGGAGATGTAAGCATCCGGGGAGGGAACGGAGGATGTGAACAGAGAATGAACAGCACAGAAGACTGACAGCAGACTTCTACAACAACCAAAATCTAGAGTGCTCCTCTACATAATTAGTAATCATAGAAAAATATAATAGATGTTTAATAATGCTATAAATAGCAATAATATCATGACTATAGTAAAAGCAAATCTTATGAAACACAACATTTTCTATGGAGAAAATGATAAAACACTTTTGAGAGACATCAAAAAGATCAGAAGACAGGCAGGTAAATTGAAAACCCAAACCAATGCTTTGAGTTGATTCCACGTCATGATGATCCCATGTGTTA
>NW_006923177.1:22736-25019 GCF_000298275.1 Orycteropus afer afer | reverse complement strand
AACTGTGTCAAAAGTAAAGTTTACAAAGGTGTTTAATCACAATCAAAACTCAGTTAGGAAATGGCAGCAGAACAAGGAGAGGATGAAGAAGGAAGCAACCACAGCCTCTATGAATTACTTTACAATGTCATCTCTCAGTAAGTTGATTAAGGTGGAGGAGTAGTCTTGCTAATTTGATGGTTTAGAATTTAGGTATGCTGACTGATATAAGCATAAAACATATTCCCAGTTTCTGCTATTACCCAGTTTCCTTTACTAGCCTCCGGAACTCAAGATACGCTTGCTATTTTAATCATTTTTAAAGGAACATACTATGTGTTTATTTGGGAACTAACAATATGTATTTATTTTCTAAATGTTGGGAATAGTAGTGTTTGGAGATAACTGACATTTGCCTCTTCAATAAAATATTTACTTTGAACTCATAGTTTTGATTTATAAGGGACATGCCCCTACACTCATAGAGTATAAATGAGATGAGGAAATGTCCTTTGCATATATGAAGCAATAAAAACCAATAAAATATGAAAAAGTTACAAAAATTGAAAAGCATTTTATCCATTCCTTTGTTTCAATGTTTTCTTCTGGCAAATTCAGATATAACTTATGTTATGTAGGGTCAGTCAGATTCCTTTCTTCCATCTTTCTTTGGAGTTGTACTTAGTGATACTCTTCATTACACTGTGCTTGATTTATTTGTTTTCCTGTGTGAAAGAATGTATTGATTGTTCTGAGCAGTGCATCTCCCTGGTGCAAATGCTGTTAAAGAACAATTTTAAAAAGAGATAAAACCATGACTCACAAATATAAGATAAACATGAATTTCAAATTTATTTACTCATTCTTAATGAGGGAACCAGGCAAATATTACAATGGCTTTAAAGGAGAATTCACAGCACAGACTCATGTACAGATCAAAAATATTGATATAAACTTGCAAATGAGTGGAGAAATGCCCACTTCCAGAGTGTAGAAAGGAAGCCAATTGAAACTCCATCCAATAAAATTTATTTGTACATCAATGAACATGAATTATGTTTACTGCTATTAATATCTTGAAGTTACTGAATTATAAAATAGCTCAAGGGAAATAAAATGTAAAAAGTCCCCACACAATCCAAATCAGATGATCTAGAAGGTTACCATATCATCTCTCAGTAAGCTGATTAAAAAAGTATGCATTGCTCTAAACAATGCATACTTTTCCATTGAAATTCACCTTTTCTCCCTATCTTCCAATTTTTAATGAAAAACAATCTCAAGTAAATATTAATCTTTTTTAAAAAGAAAACAAAATTATTGTTGGGTGAAAGGTACAGAAAATTTTTTTTTTTTTTATTTGTTTTTTGGGAAAAGTTTAACAGAAAAAATTCATTTTCCAAATAGGAGTTCATACACATTTTGTCTCATGACACTGACTGCAAATCCCCACAATGTAACAGCTTTCTTCTGACTTCCTCCCCATAGTTACTTCTTTCCTGTGTCCTTCCCTCTCATGAACTCCTGCCCCCAAGCTGTCTCCCTGTGCAAATCCTGCCCTTCTGTTCTCCCATGATTAATCACTCCAAGGAGTGTGTCTATCTCATCTAAAAGTTTACCTCTTATGCCTGTCTATTGTTTGGCTGGAAGCCACAGGAAACAGTTCAGTTCCGAACATGAAGGGTGCCTAGGATCCATGGTGTCAGGGGTCTCATTAGGCTCTCTCAGACCAGAAAACTTGGTCTTTATTTTTTATTTATTTATTTTTTTGATGATTTTGAGTTTTGTTGCACATTGTTTTCCCAGTCTATCCAGGATCTCCTGCACGGATCCCCCTCCAAGGGGCTGACAGTTGTAGCTGGGCGCCATCTAGTTCTGGGATATTAGTCCTTAACAACAACAACAACAAAAATTATTGTGATTTGGGTGAAATTTTACAAAGCAGCCTTATTTTGCATTCAAGAGTTCATACACATTTTGTTTTGTGACACTGATTTCAATCACCACATCATATATATATAGATATATAATATATAAAAACCACATATAGAGAGCGAGAGAGAGAAAGAAGGAAGAGAGTATGTGTGAGTGATAGAGACTGTGAATTAAATCATTGCAAGTGGTCAACAGAGAATATGCTTGGTCATAACTGTAGGAATAAACAAGGAATGGACGTTCACTTTTTACATTAAACATATCTGTGTTATTTATGTGTTTTAAATTTGCAGTTTATCATGATCTTTCAAACAAATACTATCACTGTTTAAAAGAAATAAGCTCTTCCTTCAAAAACTGAAAATACTA
>NW_006923177.1:20971-22022 GCF_000298275.1 Orycteropus afer afer | reverse complement strand
TACTAAGAGATTTGGAATGAAATTCTTGTTATCAATATTGTGAATTTATTAGCATAAATCAAAGAACAGGATAAAAAACCTAATTTAACAACTTTCATATAAGTAGTGTATTTTACCATGACTCCATCATCTAACCATCTGTAAACTTTGTATTTTCTGTTTAAACTGATTTCTTCCTTTCTGTCTTTCACCCCCCCCCCTTTTTTTTTCAACATTTCTTTCTTAAAAGATTCTTCCCAAGAAGGTGTCCTAAATACTTCAGGTTAGTTGGAGAGATATTATGAAATCGCTCATGCCAAAGTATCATGGTGAAAACTGCTATTAGTTCTGGTGTAAATTAGGAGGGTAATTCAGTATTTTAAAAAGAGAACATGATCAAGTAAATCTCCACAAAATTGATTTCCTGAACATTAAGTCTAACTGGTTAAATTTCTAAAATCATATCTGAATTTTTAACAGGGGGGTTTGTTCGGTATAATGTAATGAGCCAAGTCAGATATCTCAATTCCACATCAAATATGTAGCAATAGTAGATAACCATTAAAATGATTAAAAAAATTAAAAAAAAAAAAATAGACATTGTCATGGTATTTGGATGAATAACTAGATAGAAATTGAGATGATACATAGGTATGATGAAATGTTATGTAAGAGTATAAAACCATGTGTTGGCATTGAATCCACAGGCCAACTTGGCTCTGAGTGTAGAGACACTGGTGATTTGCAGCTCAAAATGTACATAAGACTGGACATGACATTGCTTTGTGTTTGCCATGGAATGAGTCTAAGATATCCTGCTTGAGACATGCAGATGTTCTATTCCAATGGACAGTGGAAATAGCTGTTGTAATAGCTCAATTATACTTCTTTCCTATAAAATTCAGGGAGTTCTGGTAGCATAGTGGCTAAGACACTTGCCTGCTAACCAGACGGCTGGGGGTTCAAACCCATCAGCCACTCCTCAGAAGGAAGGTTGGGCAATCCTACTTCCGTAGTGATACTGCCTCGGAAACCCAAGGAGGGGTCGCTATGAGTCGGGGCCGACTCGACA
>NW_006923177.1:19484-20170 GCF_000298275.1 Orycteropus afer afer | reverse complement strand
TTTTTTTTCAGACAGATAGATTGGTAGACAGTCAACACTGAACAAGATAATGACTCATAATATCTAAAGTTGAGGAATGAAGTGGTTCTCAGATAGGAAATGCATACAGAATGCCAAGCAAAAAATAAATAAATAAATAAATAAAATGACCAGTAAAGCTCCACTCTATATTTTATTTTGAAGGGCAGAACATTAACGATAAAGAGAACATCTTAAAGACTAGCAGCATAAAATAAAGTCTTAACTAAAACGAATCATAAACTATGTATGAGTAAGGCTCCAAGCAACAGCCAGATGCATAAGAACAGTCAATTGAATAATGTTTATTAAAGGATCTTCATACAGTGTTGAGACAAACAAACAAACAATGATGTTTTCCTCCTTGTGCCTCCATTGATGAATCCTATTGTATACTGTGTGATAGCCAGCAGATAAGAAATCTACTCTTAATGAAACTGTGTCAAAAGTAAAGTTTACAAAGGTGTTTAATCACAAACAAAACTCAGTTAGTAAATGGCACCCGACAAGAAGAGAATGAAAAAGATAGCAACCACATAATATGAACTACTTTACAATATCATCTCTCAGCAAGCTGATTAAGGTTGGAGGAGCAATCTTGCTAATTTGATGGTTTAGAATTTAGGCATGTTGACTGATATAAACATAAAATACATTCCAAGTTTCTA
>NW_006923177.1:15672-16546 GCF_000298275.1 Orycteropus afer afer | reverse complement strand
ATACAGAGGCTAGGAAGCCTAGCCCCCAAATCTCTCTCCACCAGATTTCTCCTGCAGTCTCTACACATTTTAGAAAATTATTCTTTTCTTAAGATCCCCAAAACATTTCCAAGTATCTGGCTGGCAAAAGTAGTGAACTTCCTTACCAACTGCAAGGCTAGACCCAGTAAGCCAGATACCAGTCTAGTTTTCCTGGGAAGACTTTGTCCACATTGGCTCCACACAATCAGCCTGAGTTTCTTAAAAGTGGCTGGCTACTTTGAAGCATAAATATGATAACACGGAGCATACAATGACCAGCACCATTCTCAAATGTGAGATTCTAGGAAAGGTCTTGGTGCATAAATCATTTTTCCAATTATATCCTGGAACTTCCAGAAATTCAAGCTGGATTCAGAAAAATACATGCAATGAGGGATGTCATTACTGATGTCAGAGGGATCTTGGCTGAAAGCAAAGAATACCAGAAAGATGATTACCTGTGTTTTACTGAATATACAAAGGCATTCAGCTGTGTCAATCATAACAAATACTGGATAATATTGTGAAGAACTGGAATTCCAGAATATTTAATTGTGCTCACGAGGAACCTATACATAGAACAGGAGGCTGTCATTAGAACAGAACATGGGGATACTGCATGGCTTAAAATCAGGAAGAATGTGGCTCAGGGTTGTATCCTTTCACCATACTTACTCAATCTGTATGCCAAGCAAAGGGAGATCTGGTAGCATAGTGGCTAAGGCACTTGACAGCTAACCAGATGGCTAGTGGTTCAAACCCACCAGCCACTCCGCGGGGGGAAGATGGGGCAATCTACTTCCATAGTGGTACTGCCTTGGAAACCCAAGTAGGGGTCGCTGTGAGTTGGGTC
>NW_006923177.1:8058-9147 GCF_000298275.1 Orycteropus afer afer | reverse complement strand
CCTGTAAAATAGGTCAAACTCTCTCTTCTAGTGGGAATAGCAACTTGTGATCTGGCTAGAAAATGGGTTTGTTCACCAACCTGGAATCTGTGGTTTAGGTCAGAGCCAGAATCTGCTGCAGTCTCTCCTATCTCCTCAAAACAAAAAGACATTGGGGCAGAGGAAGAAGAAGCAGGGTCAGGAGAGGAAATACTGCTGCTGTGCATTACTGGATAAAAACCTTTGGTGTAGAAGATACTAGATTCAAATTAAATTTTCAAAACCTCAATGTGTGAAAGCAGAAACTTGTAAATTAAAGAAGTTTAATCTAGCAGAGGGAGCCTCTGGAGTAGTGCCTAAGACATTTGACTGCTAACCAGAAGGCTGGCAGTTCAAACCCACCACCACTCCTCAGAAGGCAGATTGGCCAATCTACTTCCATAGAGATACCACCTCAGAAACCCAAGGAGGGGTTGCTATGAGTCAAATTCCACTTGATGGCAGTGAGTTTTATTTTATTTTATTTTTTTTGGAATGTAGCAGAAGAGATAGCTGCAGTAAAGCTTAACCCATTGTGATCCAGTCTATTCAAATCATAGCAACAGTTATTACAAACTCACAAAGTGCTCTAGGTTTGTTCGCATGGTGCTCCGGGATCATGGAGGTTACAACCATAATTTTTCCAGAGAGAGCAGAGGAGGCTTAAGATGGATTCTACACAAATGGTTAATTCTTAGGGGATTCGATAATGCTGAGTCCTGTTCCATTTGAGGGTTCGCCTGAAGGCTATTTTTATCTCCTCTGACTGTTGTTGTTGTTATGTGCCATCAAGTTGGAAACCCCTCCTTAGGTTTCTGAGGCAGCATCATTACAAAAGTAGATTGTCCCATCTTCATTCCAAGGAGTAGCTGGTAAGTCTGAACCACCAGCCTTCCGGTTAGCAGTCAAATGCCTTAGGCACTATGATACCAGAGCTCCCTCTCCTCTGACTACAGCCTAATAAATTTTATTCTCCTGGGGTTTCTGAGCCACTGAGAAAGCATCAGGGAGGTAGCAGTAGACTCTGTACATCAGGATAAATAGGTGGAGCTATACATCAGTGAAACTCTG
>NW_006923177.1:6011-7016 GCF_000298275.1 Orycteropus afer afer | reverse complement strand
AGAGAAATTACTTCTTTACATTAATCACTGTATTACTTCATTTCATGTATCCTTCTAAAGCAATAGAAGGAAGCAGGAATTTTATGGTGTATGTTTATGGGATAGTAGATCTACTAGGCAGAATTGGAGACTTAAGTGGGGGAAGAATGATGTTAAAGAGGCTGTAGGCCTAGAAAGACAATCAGGGGAGAAGACCGAGCTTCGCATGTTAGTCAAGGTGTTAGGCAGTGACAGTTCTTCTGAACTTTCTTAAGAGGAGATAAAATGATGACCTAATGTTAGAGGAAGATGAATCTGGGGTCTGACACAAAGCTTTTTGTAACATCTCTACACATGTAACCTCTTTGATATTAATAGCTAGGGCATTCCATAGTGGAATCTAATAGATATACAATTGATGTCTCTGAGTTCTTGGTTAGTTTCCCTAATTTTTCTTGACCATCTACTTAAAAACTTTATTTGCTATGGATATATTTACTACTGAACTATTTATAGGCAAAAATCAAACTAAGCAAGGAATTCAACCCCTGGAGGTGGAAGTCAATTCAGGTAAAGCAATGAAAAAGTTTAAGAGAAGTGGTCACAGGAGCAGCAGTTTAGAATCACAGCACTCATATTCTGCAGTTTATAGATTTTTAGTCTAGAGGTAAGAGAAAAGTTACAGGAGAGAAAGGTACAAACAAACAAAAAAAAAAAAATGGGCAACAGAAAGAAAGGAGAAAAGTATTTAAAATATAGGCGGTTTTAGAACAGACTGTCAACAAGAGAAAAGCTCAGCATTGATCATGAACAAAAGGGATCTGTAAGATTCTAGCAACAAAAGAGAGGACAAGAAACTATAAGAAAAGAGAACAAGGCAGTAGAATGAGAAATTGACCTACATGCAACTTCATGTGAGAGTTTCAATTTCCTTTCAGTCAGATTGGTGTGAAAGCAAAGCACATCTGCTGTAGTTAGATTTATTTGTAATGTATTATTTTAACACTTTGAATAATAACAATTTTT
>NW_006923177.1:0-5269 GCF_000298275.1 Orycteropus afer afer | reverse complement strand
TGCTGGTGAGTGTGAAAAGACTGGAACCCTCTTACACTACTGGTGGGACTATAATAAAATTGTTCAACCACTGTGGAAAATGGTACAAAACCAAAACCAAACTTACTGTTGAAGCAATAATCTTTATGGGAGTAGATTGTCTCATCTTCCTTCCATGGAGAGGTAGATTTTGTACCAATTCCTTTTAATCATTTAATTTAAAGATAGATTGGGAGTCAAAAGAGCTCCTTGGAAAATGTTACAGCACTTCCTTAAAAATGTGGAAATAGAAATGCCATGTGATCTAGCAATCCCACTATTAGGTATATATCCTAGAGAAAGAAGAACCATGGTACAAACAGATAAATGCACACCCATGTTCATCACAGCCCTACTCTCAATATCCGAAAGATGGAAACAACCTAAATACCCATCAACAGAGGAATGGATCAACAAACTATGGTTCATACACACAATGGAATACTAGGCAACGTCAAAGATCAATGATGAATCTGTGAAACATCACAAACATTTGTGTTGAGTGAAATTAGTCAATCACGAAAGAGTAAATATTGTAGGAGACCACTTTTGCAAAAAGTCAAGAAAAGTGTTTCACAACAAAATAAATATTATTTGATAGTTACCAGGGTTGGATGGGGAAGGGAGGGTAAATCACTAACTAGAGGGTAGATATGTATTAACTTGGGTTTGGGTGAAGGGAATAAAACAAATAAATAAAACAAATAAATAAATAAACATATATATATATATATAATGTGAGCAAATTTTCCTAAAAAATTTTCTTTTATGCCAGCACAAAATAGCTATGCATCGGTTTAGTTATTCACTCTTCTTTGCTCTGGATCAGGAGAGACGAATAGGTGGGTCTTAGATGACCATTTGCAAGCTTTTAAGACTCCAGTTACTACTCAGAGTAGGATGTACAACATTGTCTTTGTGGACTATGTTATGCCAATTGACCATAGTGTCCCCCAAGGTCATGATTCTGAGCCCCCATGCCCCGTGACTCATTTCCTTAAGGTATTTGGTTATGATTAAGAAGTTTCCCTACTTTGCTCACTGTATCCATAGTACATTCATGGATATATAATGCAGCACATATAAATACATAGGTAGAGATATTCAATATCCTCTGTCAAACCTATATATATATTTGTGGGTGTAGTCCCATTCATCTTCCCCCTCCTATTCAGTTTGAGTGTCTATCTATGTATCTCTTTGTAAATTATTGTTATTACTGTTATTGCAAGATTAGGTATGTTGTAGTAATCAATTTGTGGCCTTTATCTCTTGTGCTGCCCTCTTGCCTTGATCATCCTGTGCTGACTTTGCTTTTTTTTTTTTTTTTTTTTGTCCATTGCCTTTGTCTTCATCCAATTTCATAAGTCTATCCTGTAGTTAGTGATTTATCCTCCATTCTCCGCTCACCCCTGGTAACTTTCAAAGAATTATTTTTCTTTATATAAACCTGACATAAAAGGTTTTTTGTTTATTTTAATTTTGATGAGTCCAGTTTATGTATTTTTCTTTTGTTACTGGAGTTTTTGGTGCCATATCTAAGAACACATTGCCTAACTCTATATCATGAAGAATTAATTCTATGGTGTCTTCCAAGAGCTTTACTCTCTTAGTTTTTACTTTTAAGTCTTTGATATATTTTCAAATGGTTTTGTGTATGGTATGAGGAAGAGGTTCAACGGCCATCTTTTGCTTGTCAATTTTCATTTATGTCAACACTATTTTTTGTAAACAATTTTGTAAAGGTTAAAATTCTTCAATAAATATAACAGGAATTGTAATGAGTGATTCTTCTAATTTGATCTTATGCTAATCCATACAATTTACAAATGCATGCAGTATTTCTATCATACAGAAACCTATAAAATAAAGGGTGAGAAAATTGTTGCCTCCTTTCTGTATGCAGTGGCTAAGAAAAGCATTTGGAATACTTATATCTGTCTGTTGATGTTTACATATAGAAATTCATATATTTTCATGTTTTCTTTGTATCCTGTTTATTATATAGGTCATGATGTTGCTCCTGACCATATTTTATAAAACATTTTGTTTTAGTCTTAAAAATTATTAAGGTTAACAGCTAAAATCACAGTATTTCCAAAAACCACTTTACTAAAACCTACACATTTGAGACAATGTTTTTTTTGCCGTTACAGGAAGCTTCTTCAGAGATCTTCACCCTGATACCCTCACATTCCTACCATGTCAGTCTTCAATACCTCTGAAGTAGATATTTCTACCTTCTTCCTGATTGGAATCCCTGGAATGGAACATTCTCACATTTGGTTCTCTATCCCAATTTGCCTCAGTTACTTCTTTGCCATTCTTGGTAACTATACCATCCTCTTCTTCATAAAAACAGAGGCCTCTTTGCATGACCCTATGTACTATTTCCTCTCCATGTTGGCATTTTCTGACCTAGGATTGTCCATCTCCTCCCTTCCAACTATGCTGAGAATATTCTTATTCAATGCCACAGGGATTTCCTCAGATGCTTGCATTGCCCAAGAGTTTTTCATTCATGTCTTCTCAGCCATGGAGTCAACTGTACTTTTCATCATGTCTATTGACCGCTTTATAGCCATCAATAACCCTCTGAGATATACCTCTATCCTTACAGGTGCCAGGGTCATTAAAATTGGCCTTGTGAATGCTATAGTATGTATTTCCTTTATCCTTCCTTTCCCATTTACTTTAAGGAGGCTGAAATTCTGTAAGAAAAATGTTCTTTCCCACTCCTACTGCCTCCACCAGGATGTCATGAAGCTGGCCTGTTCTGACAACAAAGTCAATGTCATCTATGGTTTTTTTGTAGCTCTTATAGCTATGTTAGATTTGGTATGCATTTCTGTGTCTTACATACTGATCCTGAAAATTGTTCTGGGCATTGCCTCACAGAAAGGCCGCTTCAAGGTCCTTAACACATTCATCTCTCATATCTGTGCAGTGCTTATCTTCTATGTGCCTATCATCACATTAGCTGTCCTTCACCGCTTTGGCAAAAAATGTTCTCCCGTTATTATGATAATTATAGCTGATATCCTCCTTTTAGTCCCTCCTCTAATGAATCCCATAGTATATACTGTGAAGAGTCAACAGATGAGAATTGTGATCCTGGGTAAACTATGTGAGAAACAGGTTTGATTGGAAATTTCAGCTGTAATGATAACCCCAGCTCAATTGGCAATTTCTGAACAAACAGAAGGATACCAGAATGACAACAAATGAATAGATGTTGAACAGAATGATACACTGAACATGCTCCCATCAAATTTCAAGTTATTGACTTAATGAAGCAGAACTACCAAGCTAGATCAGATGCCTTGGGAAGTAGATTGGGGGACTAATATACTTATAACTGTGTTTCCAACTTCATCTCTTAATATCACCTGTCTACACAACCAGCTCTGTAATTACATCAAAATCAGCCAGAGTAGCACAAACCTAATTATTATTAGAGACCTTTTTAATGCATTATTCCAAATAAAAAGAAAGAAAGAAAAGAAATAGAACATATTCCATCAGGGAAAAGGCATAATGACTCTAATGAACTTGAGCATGATTAGCAGTAACTGAAGTGTGATGAAATATTAAGCGTAAATATGCGCACACAGAAGGTTATCATCTCCTACATAGCTTCTGTGAGTGTATGCTGGTATGTGTGTGTAGACATCATCAACATTTCAAAGAAAACGTTAAAAAGACCACTGTCTGCAAGGATTGTGAAACATATTTGGATACAGGAAGTTCACATACTTGAAATAATGAAAATTGAATCAAAAATCATAGACAAGAAAATAAGTTGTCTGTTTTTTTTTTTTTATTGTTTGTTTTACACTTCAGTAAAATTCAGTAATTGCCTTCTATGGTGTGTCTACTGAGTGAGATGCTCCTTATTCAAGTCTTTATTGTACTCTCTTTTTGCCAGTGCTAGAGCTCTAAACAACAGTATTATTTCTTTATTATCTATCTCTTGTGCCAACTTGTATGTACTTATGGCACTGATTTTAACTTCTATCATATTAGTGCCTAGCAAAGTGCCTTGACCATAACAGGTGTTTACTGAATGTTTGTTAAAAGCACTGTGATCTTAATAAATGTTGACTATCTAAATAAAACCTATGATAAGAAAGTCAAAGCATTCATTAGACTGTGTCTGGAAAACCCATTGATAGAAAGATGACTTGTTCTATTAATTAATTATCTAATTTATTACTTGGGAGAAAAATAAAAGGAAGCAAAGATAGTATTCATAAATAAAAAACAACAACAAAAAATAGCACATTAGTGTGTCTATAGGGCAAACTGTTAAGTACTCCATGACTAATGAAAATGTTGGAAGTTTGAAATCACCTACTGGTGCCTTGGAAGAAAGAACTGATAATTGGCATCTGAAAGGTCATAGCCTTGAAAACCCTTTGGGCAAAAATTCTATTCTGCAGCACATGTGGTCACAATGAGTTGGAATCAACTTGATGGCAACTGAAGACAAGAGCTCAGGCCCCTACTGAAGATTGCAATTTAAACCCCTTCTGATGACTACTAATTATTTTCATCCAGCACACAACTCTGAAAATAATAATAATAATAATAATAAATCTGTATCAATAAGGTAGGCCCTGGATTGCAAGTGACATAAAGCTAAACATATTATTTTAATTAAACATAACATTCTTAGGTAGGATATTATAATGGCTCACATATGTAAAATAAAAGCCGCAGGAACCTGGGAAGCTGCAGCACCATAAAAGTCTCGGGGGAGACAGACCCATAAAGGCATAGCTGTCATACAGTGTCAAAGTACTCTAAAATTATTCACATGGTGCTCTGGCTTCATGGAGGTGACAACCACAGTTCTGCCAAGAAAGCAGGGGTGGCATAATGTATGTTCTACACAAATGGTTAATTCTTATCCTTTATAGGGTATTGGATGACTATCTTTGACTTTAACCTCCTTTGGACATTCACCTGCAGAATTTTTTTCATTTTTCCTGACTGAAATCTGATGAGCTGAAATCCTCAGAGGTTTGTGGGCCACTGGGAAAGCATTAGGGAGATAGTAGACTCTGTATGTCAGGATATATTGGTGGCCTACATATGAATGAAATTTTGGTGACTGTATCCCGCCTTCATTACTTTCTTCTGGTGAGGTGTGAGTTCAAAGATACTCACTTACTGATGGTAAGTTTCCTGATGGTCACAGGTGAACTTTGTCTTTTAATCAGCTCAAAAAAAAAAAAAAAAAAAAAAA
>NW_006923176.1:55639-61236 GCF_000298275.1 Orycteropus afer afer | reverse complement strand
ATCTACCTGTGTCAATGTTCACCCCATATGCCTGTCTACTGTTTGGCTGGAAGCCGTAGGACTGAGTTCAATTCCAGGCCTGAAGGTAACAAGGGGCCAGAGTCTCAGGGTCTCACAGGCTCCATCAGACCTCTCAACCTGGCCTTTTTTTTTTTTCTTTTTTTGGTATGATTTTGAGTTTTGTTCCTCATTGTTCCCCCACTCTATCAAGGATCTCCTGCACTGATTCCCATCTGAGTGGTTGCCTGTGGTAGCCGGGCACCATCTAGTTCTTCTGGTCTCATGGTCATACAGGCTGAGGATGACATGGCCCACTCGTCCCTTGGACCAGTTGTTCCCATTCGTGGAGAGAACTTTCTAAACCTGCAATGGGTCAGATGCAGGGAAAGGGGAAGCCCAGATCTGGGTGTGAGAGGACTGGCCACTCCGTGGCTGGAGGCCTCCTTCCGTGTCCCTTCCTGCCTTCGGAGCTTCATCCCTGGACACAACATGCCCGTTTGATTTCGTGTGGTTGGTTATTCTAAGGAACGTGTACCTCCCTGCTGTTTCATGTTCACCTTATGGGTCTGTCTCTCAACTGGCTGAAACTGGGCCACAGGGCTGACTTCAGTTATAGGCTTGAACTGAACCATAGTTTTGGGAATTCCACCAGTCTCGATCAGACCAATAAGCCTGTGTTTTTGTTGTTTTGTTTTTACTTTATGATTTTGAGTTAATGGTCTCATGGTCATATAGGCTGAGGATCACATGGTCTGCTAGTCCCTAGGACTAATTGTTTCCATGCGTCTCTGGTTTTCTTCATTCTTTTCTGTGGACAAGAAGAGACCCATCATTGCCTCTACATGGCCATTTGCAAGCTTTTAAGACCTCCGTCATTACTCAGCACTGCAAGATGTAGAACAATGTTTTTGTGTAGTATGTTACGCCAATTGAGCTTGATGTCCTCTGCCACCATGGTCCCAAACCCATAGGTTTAACTACTCACTCCCATAGGGTGGTTGGCTGTGGTCAAGATGTTATCCTAACTTTGCCAAGGCTGGTTCTGTATCACTGACCGGAAGAGCAGGTTACAAGGCAGAGGACTCATCCCAGCAATAAAAAGAAGGCACTCCGGGCATTGCTCAGACCCCCGACCCCCTAGCTCAACTGCCTCTGTTGGACTCAGGTCTTGAAAGGAGTGTCGGCGCGAGGAAGCTACCACTGACACGATAATGCAAGAGCAAAAGGAAAGTTTATTGGCCAGCTCAAGCTAGGGTCTCCACTTATACCGACACAGCAGTTTGGGCAAAAGACCCCGTGCTCTCCTACAATTACATTTTTATAGGAAAAATACAGGGTGGAGTAACACGAAAGCAAAGAGGTACAAATGACTGGTTGTTTCTAGGGGGTAGAAAAGGAGGGGAGGGGGTTTGAGGTAAAGCCCTGAGGCATGGGGGACATGCTGGAGTCCCCGGCACTAAAGACTCCTGGTTAAAGAATAATTATCTGGAGGGCATTAGTACAAAATGAGTGGTTTCACAGAACCACCTGGGCAGAGCCAGGCCGGATGCCTCAGAGCACGGCTCCCACTTCCTCGCTGTGCCCTTGGGTGGCACACAGCTCTGGGCTAACTGTAAAATGAGGGTCTGGTTGCCTGAGGATGAGAGCCAAGGGGTTCAGCCACTCCCCCAGGCCTGAGGCAAGACCCCTTGACGGGGGGTCTCCACAGGCAAGTCCACATCCCTCCTGCCAAGTGGGACCCAGATTCCAGAGAGCTGGGCCTGAGGCAGAAAGCCATGTTGTGGGCCTTGGCTGGAGGGTGGGTGCAAAGGCCAGGGAGCAGTGGAGCTTGGAAAAGGGGGTAACTGAGGGGGAGGGACTCTGTGGGTGGTGCTCTCAGCTATTAATGGAAAGGTTAGTGTCTGAGTCCACCCAAAGGCACCTCAGAAGGACGGCCTGTGATCTTCCAGAAAATCTGCCACGGAAAACCCTCGGAGCACAGTTGACTGACATACGTGGGGCCCACTGGCCCAGACAGCTGATTTTGTTTGTCCAAAGGGAGGAAGGGTCCTAAGCCAATGAAAGAGTTTCGGGGGGCAGATGCTGCCTGGAGGGGGTATGAGGGTAGGAGGCCTTCCCCTGGAGGTGGGCTTGAGAGAGCCCCTATTGAGCTCCCCTGGGAGTGAGGGACAGAGCCTTCCTGCCTGGGCTGCACAAGATCTCTGAAGGCCCCACCCACCGGCCCGCCCACAGCCTTGCCATCCTTTTTTGTTTTGTTTTGTTTTTTAAAAAATCATTATTGTGATTTGGGTGAAAGTTTCCAGAGCAAATTCACTTCTCATACAGTAGCTCACATACACTTTGTCTCATGACATTGACTACAATCTCCCACAATGCAACAGCTCCCCTCCCACTTCCTCCCCATAGTTACCTCTCCCCTGTGTCCTTCCCTGCATGCACTCCTGCCCACTGACCTGTCTCCCAGTGCATACACAGCCCTTCTATTCTCCCATGAGAAATCTCTCCAAGGCGTGTATCTACCTAATGTAAATGTTTAGCTCATATGTCTGTCTTATGTTTGTCTAGAAGCCACAGGAGTGAGTTCACTTCCAGACCTGAAGGGCAGCTAGGGGCCATAGTCTCAGGGCTTTTAGCAGGCTCTATCAGACCAGCAAACCTTGTCCTTTTTTTGAATTATTATTAATTTTGAGTTTTGTTTCACATTGTTCTCCCACTCTATCCAGGACCTCCTACGTAAATCCCCCTCCGAGTGGTTGACAGTGGTAGCCAGGCACCATCTAGTTCTTCTGATCTCATGGTCATATACAGGCTGAGGATCGCATGATGTACCAGTCCCTTGGACTAATCGTTTCCATGTGTCTATGGTTTCATCATTCTTCTTTGCTGTGGACGAGGAGAGACCCATCATTGCATCTAGATGGCCACTTGCAAGCTTTTCCAATCCCAGTAACTACTCGCCAAAGTAGGATGTTAGTGTTGCCACCCTCTCATACTGGAGCCACAAGTTCCAGTCTGCAGAGCATTGGTACCCACCTGAGCTGCGGGCCCTTGCCTGCACGGATGAGTACCTGGCGAGGCACCATAGTGCCATCCAGCTGCCTGCTACTAACGTCTACCTATATAAGGTGAGTCTCCCTGGCCCCCTCATGGAGCTCTGAGAGAGTCAGGACTCCCAGAGCTGGAAGGTACAGTGGACCATACCACAACTTCCTTCCCCTGCCTCAGGCAGACATTACTAATCCATTGCAGCACACTCCCCTGACCATGAACTAGGCCCTTCCCCTGCTCCAGGCAGACATTACTAATGCATCCCAGCACATTCTCCCCTGAGCATGAAGTAGGCCCTTCCCCTGCCCCAGGCAGACAGTAACAATCCATTGCAGCACACCCTCTCCTGAGCGTGAACGAAGCCTCAGAATCCTTCTGAACACAGAGCCCCAGGAGGCATGGCTAATGGATGAGGGCAGGGAGCAGAGGCAGCTGGAGAGGCGGAGGGACTCAGAGCAAGCTCTCCTCTCCTCCCTGCCCAGTCTATCCTGCCCCACTTCTTGGGGCAGCGTGTGGATGAGGCGCAGCTGGAACACCTGCTGGGGCGGCTGGAACTCACCCTGCAACACATCTGGACCGGGACGTCCTGAAGGGCAGACCCTTCCTGGCCACCGAGCAGGTCTCCTTGGCTGATCGGGTGGCACTCACGCTCAAAGAGCTGATGCAAATGATGCGCCTCCTTTCTGCTCACCTGCCTGAAGGCATGAGGGCGCCGGCCCCCTGACCCAGCTGCCCTGCCTCCCCAGCCCACTGCCATTGGCTGCGACCTCTTCCAAGACCAGGCCTGTGTGGAGGCTGCCCTAGGTCCCAAACTCATCCAGGAGGCACACGGGCTCATGCTGCAGTCGCAGGACCCCTGCAAGGCCAGGCAGGACCCCATTGGCCCAGGAGCTGGGGGAGCAGCTGTGGGAGCAACTCCGGTGGGGGACGGCTGCTCACCTGGCCCCGGGTCGCCTGCAATAAACCAGCTTCGTATCCTCACCTTGCCTCTGACTTCTGCCTGCCCCGGGCGTGGGTCTGCCCCTTTCGTGAGCCTGGAAGGGGATCCACACAGCAGTCTCCTTGGCCCCAGGCCCTGGGTGCGAAGTTCCAGGGCATAGCCTGGTGGCCCGTTTCAGTCCACGCTCAGGTGAGCTCAGGTGGGTAGTTTCTGGGCTCCTCTGCATGGTGAAGGCTGGCTGACTGCCCTGACGGCCCGGTGGCATTGTCCCCAGTGACCCTGACCTGCCCTCATGCTGTGTGTCTTTCTCTGGTCTTTGCCTAGCTACACTTAGTTAGACCTGCCTGAGGACGCACCTCACCCCATCTCGTCCTTCACGTTTGTTCTCAGCACGCCATCCTGCAAGGCCCCCTGGTTGTTTCACAGTGAAGCTTTGGCCCAGCCATTTCAAAGCCCTTCTCAGACAGAGTGTCCATGAGGCTGTACCACTGGGCACATGTGTGTGCACATAGGGTCCCTCCCTCTATAGGGCCTCTTCCAGCTGATTCCGGGCCCTCTTCAGAATCTTTGCTGCCCTGAGAATTCCAGGCTTCCTGACATCACGATGACAGCAAGTGAACAAGAAGTTCCAGAATGCAGCTCCCAGGGCCTGGGCAGGAGAGGGCAAGCCGGGGGCTAGTGGACACAGGCCTGCCTTCCGGCCAGCCCTCCCGACATCAGGCCTAGTGCACGCCCCAGCATGGGTCTAGAGCTGTACATGGACCTCCTGTCGGCACCCTGCCGCGCTGTCTACATCTTTGCCCGGAAGAACAGCATCCCCTTCGACTTCCAGTTTGTGGATCTGCTAAAAGGTCAGCTTCCACAGCTGCCTGGCAGCTGGGCCCTGGGGGAGGCAGGCACTCAGGCATTTCTGGGAAGTGGGGACAGAGGCCTAGGAGACACCCCTCCATCCCCAGAAGTCCAGCGAGGATGAAAAGGCTCAAGGGATTCATAGGCCACGTGGCTTCCATTCACCAAACACCAAAACAACAACTCACTGCTGGTCGAGTCGATTTGACTCATAGCAACCCCTCCTTGGGTTTCTGAGGCAGTATCACCATGGAAGTATATTGCCTAATCTTCCTTCTGAGGAGTGGCTGGTGGGTTTGAACCGCCACCCTTCTGGTTAGCAGTCAAGTGCCTTAGGCACTCCGCCACCAGCCCTGCTAATTCTGCCTGTCCGGATACTGTAACAGTCCCCGTGACAATGAACAGGCTTCTCTAGAGTGGAAGGGAAAGCTGGGACGGGGTCTCTGGCCTCCATCTGGCACCGTCCCCTGTGAGTGTTGGCATCCTGTTATCCCCAGCACCTGCCAACCTACCTGGCAAAGGCAGAAGAGTGTGGCGATTCAGGTCTGAGAATCCAGACCCTACCTCCATCCACATCTGTTCTCTCAGAGTTCAAAGCTCACTTGGTTACACAACCATCTCCATCCCTGCCCTGAGCACTCAAGACCTTGCCAGACTCAAACCCACTGCTGTGGAGTCTATTCCGACCCACAGCGCCCCTAGAGGACAGAGTGGAACTGCACCACAGGGTCTCCAAGGCTGTCAATCTTCACAGAAGCAA
>NW_006923176.1:51620-54399 GCF_000298275.1 Orycteropus afer afer | reverse complement strand
AAGGAAGGTTGGGCAATCCTACTTCCGTAGTGATACTGCCTCGGAAACCCAAGGAGGGGTCGCTATGAGTTGGGGCCGACTCGATGGCACATAACAACAACAACAATGTGTTCCCCATGAGTCTCAGTGGTGCAGTGCCTAAAGCATTTGACTGCTAACCAGAAGGCTGGTAGTTCAAACCCACCAGCTACTCCTCTTGGGCAATCTACTTCCCTAGAGATACCACCTTGGAAACCCAAAGAGGGGTCACTATGAGTCAAAATTGACTCCATGGCAGTGAGTTGAGTGTGTTCCCCTAGGAGCTCTGGTGGTATAGTGGATAGGGCACTTGACTGCTAACTGGAAGGTCGGAGGTTCAAACCCAGCAGCCACTCCTCAGAAGGAAGATGGGGCAATCTACTTCCTCGGAAACCCACTGGAGGTCACTGAGTCAGAAACAACTCGACGGCAGTGAGTAGTGTGTTCCTCTGCCTTCCAGACGCCCCATCGTTCACCCATAAAGGTCGTGCACATATGTCTGAGAGAGAAGGACGCTGATAAAGGCCACCATCAAGAGACATCATGACTGTTGATCAAATGAACAACATCACCTTCGTTTCACCAAATGCCCAGTTTGGATTCCAGTCTCGTTACTCTCTTCTTCCTGGTTCATTAGATCCCATCAGGGTCCACGTGAATTCCGAGGGTCTCAGCTGGTTGATGTTTTGTGTCTCCATTAACCACAGCCCCCTCTCCCCATATACACCTTTCTTCTCTGCATTGCATTGAGTCAGGCCTTGGCCATGCGGTTCCCCGAAGCTTGGATTTGGCTGATGGCTCTTCATGACACGTACGTGTTTTCTCTCTGTTTTCTGGACATTTTATTTCTAGTTGGATCACAGGTTTGATGATTATTTTGCAGGATAGGATGGCTTCTCAGATGTTCTTGAGATGAAAGGCACGTTGTTCAGGTGGACCGTGGTGGTCGGTGTGGCTCAGAGCCCTGACCTCCAAACACCGGAGCTCCTCACCTCCACTCAGCCACCTCATTATGCCACCTTTTCACCTGGTAGTGTTGTGCCTCCCAGTTCCCTGTCCTTGAAACTGTCTGTTCTCCTTGCCTAGTGGGTCCCATCCCTCTCTGTTTCCCAATGTTCTCCAATGACCCACCCCTGTCCCTCAGCCAAGGCCCCTGGGTCCAGATGACTGTCTTAGTGAGTGAAGTGTTCAGGACAGTAGCTGCAAGTGACAGGAACCCGGCCCAACCAGTTGGAGTAAAAGGGCAATATACGGTCTACAATGACAAGCCACGAGGAGCACTGATGGCCCAGTGATTAAGTGCTCAACTGCTAGCCAAGTGTTGGGTGGTTTAAACACACCAGCCTCTCCACAGGAGAAAGATGAGGCAGTCTGCTTCTGTAAAGATGACAGCCCTGGAAACCTCATGGGGCAGTTCCACTCTGTCCTCTAGGGGCCCTGTGGGTTGGAATGGACTCCACAGCAGTGGGTGTGGTTTGGGCTTTGCTTCTGTGAAGACTGACAGCCTTGGAGACCCTGTGGGCACTTCCACTCTGTCCTCTAGGGGCGCTGTGGGTCAGAATGGACTCCACAGCAGTGGGTGTGGCTTGGGCTTTGCTTCCGTGAAGACTGACAGCCTTGGAGACCCTGTGGTGCAGTTCCACTCTGTCCTCTAGGGGTGCTGTGGGTCAAAATCAACTCATCAGCTTCTCCAGGTGTGTGGACTCACACTCTTAGTGTCCTCCCTACAATCCAGTCTGCAGTCCCACCTCTGAAGCATCTGATCTGGGAGAGGAGCGGCCCCTCCCTTCTGGATGAACAGAAATTCCAGGGAAGAAGCTGATAGGCCCATTCTGAGTCCCCTGCTCCCTGTGGACCAATCACTGGCCAAGGAGTGGGACGTCTTGACTGGCAGCCAACCCCTAGGTACCACGTAATAAAACAGAACCACTTTCTGAGGGAAGGGAGGGGAAGGGCTGGGCACACAGAATGGGAGATGCCCAGCCAGGGTCACCCTGGACTGGGGTGCCTCTCCCTCAAGGAGCCAGGGTTCTGCCAGGTGCAGCCACTGCAGGTCTGCTCTGGGCACTGTTGAGTGGTTGGCCCCATCTCACCATGGGGAGCCAGGAGGGCTGATGTCAGGGAGTGAGTGTTGGGAACAGAAGTCAAGAAATCAGACATCATTTTGCACTGGGCAAATATGCTGCAAAAGCCCTCTTTAAAGTGTCAAAGAGCAAAGATGTCACTTTGAAGATTAAGGTGCACCTGACTCAAACCATGGTATCTTCAGTAGCCTCCTATGCATGTGAAAGCTGGACAATGAATAAGGAAGACTGAGGAAGAGATGATGCCTTTGAATTATGTTTGCGAAAAATACCAAATGTACTGTGGACTGCCAGAGCATGAACAAATCTGTCCTGGAGGAAGTACAGCCGGAATGCCCTTCGGAAGGGAGGGGTGAGATCTCATCTCATGCACTTTGGTCATGTTGTCAGAAGGTCGTGTTGTCCAGTAGTCCCCGGAGAAGGACATCATGCTTGGTCAAGTAAAGGGTCAGCAAAAAAAGGGAAGACCCTCCACAAGTTGGACCGACGCCGTGGCTGCCACGATGGGCTCAGGCAAAGCAAGGACCATGAGGCTGGTGCAGCACCAGGCAGTGTTTCGTCATGCTGTGCGCCGGGTCGCTGTGAGGGGGAACTGAGGTGATGGCATCTAACCACTTCAGCCATGATCTTTCCAATCGCCTGGTATGCATGTGAGAGCTGGACAATGAATAAGGAAG
>NW_006923176.1:49227-50889 GCF_000298275.1 Orycteropus afer afer | reverse complement strand
TCCCCAAGCCCCACTAGTGTCAGCTCAGCGGCCGGGCTCAGCGGCCGGGCAGCTGGGGTCAAACCCCAGCCCTGCACCCTTGGAGCCGGGTGTCCCCCGGCAGGTGACCTCTACCTCCAAGCTCAGTGTCCTCAGGTGCACGTAGGAGCCCCGGCACCTGGCAGGGCTACCGTGAGATCTTGAGAAAGTGATGGTGCTTAGATGGCCTCATGCAGGTCCATGTTAGGGACACCCCCCCCCCATCTTCCAGCCTTTCTCCCTTCTTGAAAACTGCCTCTCCAGACCTCGGGGCACCCTCCTCCTCCTCCCTGGCTGCTGCTCCCCAACTTCCTCTTCCTTCTCTCTTCTTGCTTGCCGCCTCTACTCAAGGGTGCAACTGCCCCTGCAACTTGGACATTATGGCAGCGGACTCAGACTTAGGACTATCTTGGGGCCCAGACTTGTCTCCACTCAGATGTCCACACACACTTCTGCTGCCCGGCACCTTGAGCTCCCCACCTTCCCCCACTGCAAGCCTCGCTTGCCTCCCCCACCAGGCATGACGTAAGCCATGACTCCTCCCCTCCGCCCTCCTCAGGCTCCAAGGGGCGTGGCTGGCTGACGTCTCGGCTTCCTCCACTCAGTAAAGCTCAGGGTCCATCTTGCCATTCGCTGCCTACGCAACCCACAACCTTGGGGCGGGGCGTCGGCACTCTTCCCTGGCACCTCCACCCACCAGCACCACAGGCCCTGTCACGTCGACCCTGACGCACAGCGCCCCCGCGTGTGTGACAGCGGAACCGCTCACCACAGGGTTTTTGATGGTTGACTTTTCAGAAATCAATCACAGTGCTTTTTTTCTGGGTGAGCTCAAATCTCCATCCTCTTGATCAGTGTGTTAACGGTTTGCATCACTCCGGGACTCCGCCACCTCCCAGGGCCTCGCTGTTATGGTCTCTCTCAGAACCTCACTGGCTGTCTCTCTCGCTCACCCCACTGACCTTCCAAACCAAACCAAGCCAAACCAAACCCACTGCTATCGACTGAACTCCAACTCATAGCGACCCCCATTCCAAGGTGGTAAATCTTTATAGAAGTAGATTGCCCCGTCCTTCTGCCGAGCTGCTGGTGGGTTTGAACCACCAACCTTCTGGTTAGCAGTCAAATGCTTTAGGCACTGCACCACGAGAGCTCCTTACTCTCCTTCCAGTCACTCTCAAATTGTCTCCTTTCTGCAAATTCATTGTGCTTCCTCTCCCCTGAAGTGTGGGCATGTGTGGTGCCCAGCCTGGCCAGTCCTCCTCCATGCCTTCCGCCATGCACCTCGGGTTCCCTTCCCTGCCTCACTGATGGACTGGCTGCACTGGGGGTGGCATTTCCCAGGGCCCTTGGGGCTCATCTTCCCCTGGGAGGAGGCTGGTGCCCAGAGCCTGCCTGTGGCTGCAGCCCCAGCAGTTGGGCCGGGTCCCGCCAGAACTGGCTGGCACAGGGGCATTCCAAGAGGCCAGAGCAGTGCCCCGCCGTGCCCTTCTGCAGCGTGGCCATCCTCTCCTACCTGTGCCGCAAGTACAGTGCGCCTTCTCACTGGTACCCGCCGGACCTGCACACCCGTGCGCGCGTGGACGAGTTCCTGGCCTGGCAGCACACGGCCGTCCAGCTGCCCATGAGCAAGATGCTGTGGAT
>NW_006923176.1:44297-48557 GCF_000298275.1 Orycteropus afer afer | reverse complement strand
AGCGCCCCTAGAGGACAGAGTGGAACTGCACCAGAGGGTCTCCAAGGCTGTCAATCTTCACAGAAGCAAAGCCCAAACCACACTCACCCCTGTAGAGTCAATTCCACTCACAGCGACCCTAGAGGACAGAGTGGAACTGCCCCAGAGGGTTTCCCAAGCTGTCAGTCTTCACAGAAGCAGACTGTCTCATCTTTGTCCTGTGGAGCAGCCAATGGGTTTGCACCAACCTTTTGGTTGGCATCAAGCTCTTAAACGCTGCCACTGGGGTTCCTTAAAGGGCCCATGCCCAAAAAACCCACTGCTATCGAGTTGATTCCATCTCATACTGACCCTGTAGGACACAGTAGAACTGCCCCAGAGGGTTTCCAGGGCTGTCATTCTTCACAGAAACAGATTGCCACATCTTTCTACCATGGAGTGGTTTGTGGGTTCAAATTGCTGACTTTCTGGTTAGCAGCTGATCATTTAAACACTGGGCCACCAGGCATCCTTAAAGGGCCCATAGAACCAAACCAAACTCACTGCCGTTGAGTTGATCCTGATTCATACCGACCCCCATTGGGTTTCTGAGGCGGAAGGAGATTGCCCTGTCTTCCTTCTGTGGAGTGTCTGGTGGGTTTGAACCTCCAACCTTCTGGTTAGCAAATGCCTTAGGCACTGCACCACCACAGCACTTTAAAAGGGCCATAGAAACCACCACATTTGAAGATGACAAATAGACAGTACATGTACTCCTACTTCTTAACCTATGTCTGTGGCAGACATCTCTAATCAATCACAGAATCATTTCCTGAAGGGGGCGGGCCTTAAAATCCTTGTGAACACATGGTCTCAAGCAGCTTCTACCAATCAGAATTGAAGAGAAACTAACTGACATCCCCGTTACTGCCCAACACCCATCTGGGAGACAAAGATGTCAGGGCCTGGAGGGGCAGAGGGCTTGGGGTGCACGCTGATTGTCCCCTCCCACCCCACACCCTGCCAGTTGCTGATCCCAATGATCACAGGAGAGGAGGTGCCAGCCCAGAAGACGGGGCAGATCCTGGAAGAAGTGAACAACAGCCTTCAGCTCTTTGAGGAAAAGTTCCTGCAGGACAGGCTATTCATCACAGGGGACCACATCTCCCTGGCCGACTTGGTGGCCCTGGTGGCAATGATGCAGGTGCGGGGTGGTGGGGACAAAGCCTAGGCAGAGGTGACCAGGGAGGCCAGAAGCTGAGGATGGACTGGTGGCCTGGGAGAGGCAGGCAGGTCCAACGTGGGGGCTGTGGAGCTGAGTTTGAGTGCCTGGACTCAACCAGGGACAATAGGGGTGCAGGAGTTTTGAGTAAAGAGTCACGATTGTCCGTACCTGCAAAGACTCTTCAGTGTGAGGGGGAACTGGAGGTGAGCCTGGGGTAGGGAGAAGGGCACCGGCAATGCTCGGTCATTCTGCCAAGATTGCGGGCCACCTCCTGACCCTCTGGACCCTCTGAAAGTGTCCTTCTGGCCTTGTTTTCCATCCAGAGCTCCCGGCAGATGACTGTGCAGAGCAGTTCTCCATCAGTGGGGCACCGGGGGCTGCACCTGGCTTCTACGTACAGGGGAGGGTGACCTAGCTAGTGTGCAGGATGGCCAGTTTAGAGTCCACCAGTATCTTCTGAGGTCAACATTGTCTCTGGTCAGTGTGCGAGGCAGACCAGCACCAGGAAAACCCACTCCAGCCAGTCAGACTGGGGCAGCTCTTACGTTTCACCCCTCACCCCCTGCCAGCTTCCAGAATATCTTGGGAGCATTTTTTATTATTTATTTATTTATTTTATTGTGATTTGGGTGAAGATTTACAGAGCAAATTCACTTTCCATACAGCAGTTCACATATACTTTGTCTCATGTCATTGACCACAGTTTACCACAATGCAACAGCTCCCCTCCCACTTCCTCCCCATAGTTACCTCTTCCCAGTGTCCATCCCTCCATACTCTCCTGCCCCCTGAGCTGTCTCCCTGTGCATAAGCAGCCCTTCCTTCTCCCATGATTGTTCTCTCCAGGGTGTGTGTCTACTTGAGGTAAATGTTTAACTCACATGCCTGTACTTTGTTTGGCTGGAAACCACAGATGTGGGTTCAATTCCAGACCTGAAGGGCAGCTAGGGGCCATAGTCTCAGTGGTAGTGTTCCACCAGGCTCTATTGGACCAGCAAACCTGGTCCCCACCATTTTTTTCCCCCTTGGGAGCATTTTTTAGAAAAAAAAAATTGTGATTTGAGTGAAAGTTCAGAGCAAATTCATTTTCCACACAGCAGTTCATACACATTTTGTTTCATGACATTGACTGCAATGTAACAATGTACTAGTGTAACAGCTCTCTTCCCACTTCCTCCCTGTGGTTACCTCTTCCCTGTGTCCTTCTTTCCTATCCATTCTGCCCCCTGAGCTGTCTCCCTGTGCAAACACTGCCCTTCTGTTCTCCCATGATTGATCGATCCAAGGAATGTATCTACCTGATGTAAATGTTCACCCCATATGCCTGTCTATTGTTTGGCCAAGGAACTCTGGTGGCGTAGTGCCTAAGGCATTTGACTGTGAATCAGAAAGTTGGTGGTTCAAACCCCCCCACCACTCCACAAAAGGCAGAGTGGGCATCCCACTTCTGTAAAGATTTACTGCCTCAGAAACCCAAAGGGATCACTATGAGTTAGAATCAACTGTAGTGAGTTTGGTTTTTGGTTATTGTTTGGCTGGAAGCCACAGGAGTGAGTTCAGTCCCAGACCTGAAGGGGAGCTATTAGCCATAGTCTTGGGGGTCTCCCAGGCTCTATCAGACCAGTAAGCCTTATCCTTTTTTATGATTTTGAGTTTTATTTGTTCTCCCATGCTATGCAGGATCTCCTACAATGATCCCTTTCTGAGTGGTTGACAGTGGTAGCTGGGCACCATCTAGTTCTTCTGGTCTCATGGTCAACAGGCTGAGGATCACATGGTTTACTAGTCCCTGGGACTAATTGTTTCCATGTGTCTTTAGTTTTCTTCATTCTTCTTTGCTCTGGATGAGGAGAGATCCATCATTGCATCTAGATGGCCATACGCAAGCTTTTAAGACCCTAGTCGCTACGAGCCAAAGTAGGATGTAGAACAATGGTTTTGTGTAGTGTATTACACCAATTGACTTGATGTCCCCTGCAACCATGGTCCCAAGCCCACAGGTCCAACAACTCACTCCATCAGGGTGGTTGACTGTGCCTAAGAAGTTCTCATAACCTTCCCCGTTAGTGCTAGTTACATGGACAGTCTTACAGCACGTACAAATACATATGTAGAAATATCACCTGCCAGCCTTATATGTGGTCATGGGTATATTCCCTTTTGCCTAGACGTACTTGATCATTCAACTTGTCTACCCACCTATTTACCTGTAGATTAATGTTTGTTATCACTGATAATGCAGTACTATGTATGTAAAAGGATTTACTTTGTTGTCTGTCCATCTTGTGTACCCCTCTGTGTCTTCCTTTTCCTTAGGGTTATTGTGTTGGTCACTCACTTTTGGTACATTGCCTTTCCTTCCCTTCACCCAAATCAATACTTGTCTCTACCTATTTAGCAGTGTTCTCTCCCCTCCCCTCCCCTCTCATCCCTGGTAACCAACAAAGCAAGTTTCCTTCCATGTCTAAACCTTTCCTTGATTTTTTCCAAAAGGGGCATGTTTTTTGAAGGAGACAGCCCAACTGCTGGGCAGGCCCCCTACTGCACTCCCATTGCAGCCCCTGTGACTGACCACAGTGGGAGGGTCAACATGGAGGGGAAGTAACTGACTTTCTCCCCTCCCCCTCCCCTGGGGACAAGGAGTTCCCAGGAGGAGGACAGGACCCATGGAAGCTTTCAGGTTGGAGGAGTGGGAGCCACCCGGGGCAGGGATCACCTCAGAGAGGGTAATGAGGGATTGGATGGGCCCAGCAATCAACAGCACTGGAGCCTGCAGATCCCCCATCCCCACCCCACGTTCATTACATTGTCTGTGAGTGCCCTGCCCAGCTCTTGGGGGTCAGCAGACTAACTCTTTGTGGTGATACATTGGGAGGCCCCCTGACCCTGTAGGAGTCTGTAGGAGTCTCCACTCAGGTGGAGCCGGTCCCAGGCTGACCACCCCTTCCTTCTTGTCTGTCCACAGCCCATGGGGGCCAGCTACAACGTCTTCAACAGCCCCAAGCTGGCCGAATGGCGCATGAGAGTGGAGGTGGCCATTGGCTTGAGCCTGTTCCAGGAGGCCCATGACCGGCTGG
>NW_006923176.1:42950-43987 GCF_000298275.1 Orycteropus afer afer | reverse complement strand
AAAGGTTTTAATACTCCACCTTCAACAATGGCTAAAATCACCCCACAGATCAGCAACATGAACAACGCACAACCCAACTACATGTAACAGACACAACAGTCCGATAACAGCTGAACAAACATTCTTCTCCAATGCACCTGGAACACTCTCCAAATGGACCATAAACACATCTCAATACAGGTGAAAAGATGGAAAGGATACCAAGGATGTTATCCTAAAAAAGTGCAATGCAATTAGAAATCAGTAACAGAAAGAAAACTGGAAAACTCTCAAATATGTGAAAGTTAAGCAGTACACTTCTAAGTAACCAAGGGGTCAAAGAAGAAATCACAAAAGTAATAAGAAAATTTGAGATAAATGAAAACACGACATACCAACACTTATAGCATGCAGCTAAAGCAGTGTTTACAGGGAAATTCATAGCTGTAAATGCCCATATTAAAAAGATCACAAATTGATAATCTAATCTTCCACCTTAAGAAACTACTAGAAGAGCAAACTAAACCCAAAACACAGGAAAGAAAGAGTAAGTATTGTGTTGTTGCTGGTCAAGGAGTTGATTCAACCCACAGCTCCCCTAGAGGACAGAGTGAAACTGCACCACAGGGTCTCCAAGGCTGTCAATCTTCATGGAAGCAAAGCCCAAACGACACCCACTGCCTGGAGTCTATTCTGACCCACAGCGCCCCTAGAAGACAGAGTGGAACTTCCCCACAGGGTCTCTGAGGCTGTGAGTCTTCACAGAAACAAAGCTCAAACCACACCCACTGCCTGGAGTCCATTCTGACCCACAGCGCCCCTAGAGGACAGAGTGGAACTGCATCATAGGGTCTCCAAGGCTGTCAATCTTCATGGAAGCTGATTGCCACATCTTTCTGCTGCTCATTTTGGATTAAAAATGCGGCTTAGCAGCTGAGCGCTTAACCACTATATCACCAGTGTTCCCCAGTATAACAGAAATAAATGAAATAGAGAATACAAAATAGAAAAAATTCAATAAAAGCAAAAGTTGGTTCTTTGAAAAGATTAACAAAGTT
>NW_006923176.1:37495-41830 GCF_000298275.1 Orycteropus afer afer | reverse complement strand
AAACCCAAGGAGGGGTCGCTATGAGTCGGGGCCGACTCGACGGCACATAACAACAACAACAACAGTTTGCAGAAAGCCGTTTTCCAGAACTCAAAAGGTAGGGACATTTCTTTCTTCTTTTTCTTTACTTCCATTAGGAGTTCTGTAAAGTGTCACCCAAATCACAATAAAATAAAAAGAAATAAAAAGCCACAACCCTCACACAGGCAGTGGATGGAACACACTTTACTCAAACAGGCATGAGACAGAGCAAGAGCAGCTTCAGTCGGGGACACTGGTCCCCCACGGCCAGCAGGTCGCTCCCCACAGCAAACACAGGGCTGGTGGTCTGCAGGCACCCCTCTCGTGTTGCAGTTGAAGGGCCTCATTCCCTCCTTGTTGGGTACAGCTCTAGAAGCAGAGTTGGCCAGACGGCCTGTAGCATGCACCCTCAGCTACACGGTCCAGCGAATGTTGACAGCTGCTCAGGACAAGGGGGGTAGGCACTGATAGCCCACCAGCTGCTATGGGATGTGTTTTGGGTCAAGACATCCCAGGAGAGGTCATCGGCCACACTCCCGGCCCATCCCAGAAGCCAGGTGACACATTTGGGGCTGAGGACAAGGTTCATTTGTGGTCACAGGGCAAGATGGCAGGCTGAGCTCAGACTGTCCCCTTCCACAGTAACAGTTCACGTTTGAGGACCGCAAGGAGTGATGAAAGAGGCATCTAGCTGATAACCAGAAGGGCGGCAGTTCAAACCCACCGGCAGCTCCGTGGAAGGAAGATGGGGCAATCTACTTCCATAAAGATTTATAGCCTTGGAAACCTACTGGGGAACCATGAGTCGGAATCCACTCAATGGCAGTGAGTTCATTTTTTTTTCTTTTAAGTTTAAAGAGCGATGGGGGAAGGTCTGGCCCTGGAAGGCGACAGGCCAGCAGCCACTAATCAGCTGGGCCCGGCACTTCTTGGAGCAGATTGTGCCCCTCCTACCCTGTGAGCTCTCTGGACCCTCGGACAGAACAGAATGCAGATGAAAACATGACGCTCCTTGTTCAACAATTAAGAATTTCAGATCTTGGCTAGAGTGGGAGAACAATGTGGAACAAAACTCAAAATCATAAGAAAAAGACCAGGTTTGCTGGTCTGACAGAGCTTGGTGAGACCCCCAAGATTATGGACCCTAGTTGCCCTTCAGGTCCGGAATTGAACTCACTCCTGTGGCTTTCAGCCAAACCACAGACAGGCACATGGGGTGAACCTTTACATCAGATGGATACCCTCCCTGGAGCGATCAGTCACGGGAGAGCAGAAGGGCAGTGTATGCACAGGGAGACAGCTCAGGGGACAGGAGTGCATGGGGGGGAAGGACACAGGGAGAGGTAACCACAGGGAGGAAGTGGGAGGAGAGCTGTTGCATTGTGGGGAATGGCAGTCAATGTCAGGAGACAAAACGTCATGAGACAAAATGTGCATCAACTGCTGCTGTATGGAAAATGCGTTGGCTCTGTCATCTTTCACCCACATCACAATTAAAAAAAAAAAAAAAAAAGTTGGCGGTTCAAGTCCGCCTGGAGGCGCCTCAGAAAACCGGCCTGGTAGTCTACGCCTGAAAAGTCCCCCACTGCAAACTCTGGGGGCGGAGTTCCCCTTGGACCCACGAGGGGGCGCCATTAGTCTGAGTCGACCGCACGACCACCGCATAATGGTATTGAATGTTGGCGTTAGATGCCACAGAGTGGGTCCCACCTCACAGCGACCCCGTGTCCAACAGAACAACACTCGTCCGGGTCCGGCGCCATCTCACAATCCGTGCTACGCCTGAGCCCGCGGCGCAGCCACCGAGTCAATGCACCCGCGCCGGGTCCTCCTCTTTTCCGGGAACCCTCTCCTTTACCAAGCACGAGTCCCATTCCGACTCCGTTACTCGCTGCTGTGTGCACAACCACAACTCCCAGGGGGCGCCCCACAACCCCCAGGTCGGTGGAAAACCGAGGATCAACTCTCTGGCCTCACCCCCTCTTCCTCCGTCGTGCACCTGAGCCAGGAGAGAATTCACGTTGGTTGCTCAGCGCAAAGCACGCGGCGGATGTTGGCCAGGACCCCGGGCGGCCAGGTGGCGCCAGCCGGTGAAGGTGCGCCAGCCCAGGGAGGAGGCCGGCCCACAGCCCGCCCTGTGGAGCCCTCTCCAGGGCCCGTCGCCTGCCTCGCTCGCTCCGGTCCCCTGGTCCCAGCGGCGCTCCCGGTCCTGGGAGGGGCTGGACCTCCCTCAGGGGGACCCTCCCACCTGCGTTTGGAGACCACGCCCCCAGGAAAGCAAGCCACCAGGGAGACGCCCAAACTCAGAAGAAGGAAGACACGGGTCAGCTATGGCTGAATGAGAGAGCTGGGGGCATGAAGGAAGAGGGAGCTCTGGGAACAGGAAGGGGTGCAGCCTGGCATGCTGAGGGGTTGTGAGAGGGGCCGAGGGGCGGAGGCGTAGTGGGGAGACTGATCCGTCCTAGTAGCCTGCGCTGCTAGCATCCCCAGTAGCAGATGGGTGAAGCGTTGCCCAGGCTGAGGGTGGGCACAGCTCCTTCGGACCCCTCCCTTCGCCCATGCTCTCTGCACTGGCCCAGTCCCCTCTGGGGTCCCCGCTGTCCCTACCTCCTCCTGCTCCTCCCCCCTTGCCTGTCCTTGTTCTCTCTTGTTCCTGCCCCAAAGGGGGCACCCCGGGGGGCTCCCAGAGCTTCAGACACCAGCAAGGACTCTGGCATGCTGGGAGCAGGAGGGGGACGGCGGCTTGCTGGGCCTCCGTCCTGGGTCCCCGAAGCCCACGAGGTCCCCAAGAACACAGCTGGCCAGGTGACACAGGGCGGGGGGGCGGGGAAGGGGAGGGGCAGGGGGACGGACCCAGAGCCAGGGCTTGGCTGCATGGACCAGGAGGGTAACTCATAGCTGAGCCTGCGTGCAGCGCTCCCCACCACGGGCTGCCCTGTGGGCTAACTTGTGCCTTGGGCCTGACCACAGTCCCTGCTCTAAAGCATCCTGCACCTCCTATGTGGACTGCCCGCTCCTCCTGCAGGGGTTACCCTGCAGAGTGCGGCAGGGGAGAGCTGGGGAGGTTAGGGGACAAGGCAGGGGTGCGGGGGGAGGCTGTGGCTGAGGCTGGAGGATGAAGGAGCTTGTGGCTGGGAGGAGCTCCCATGTGAGGATGGGGGAACAGGGAGCCTGGGGGGGCGCTGTGTGTGGAGCAAGGCACCCGTGAGACTTAACTGCCTGTTGGAGGCTCCTCTCCGTCAGCACCTGGGGAAACAGAATCCCGACTCAAGCAGAGGGAGCCTAGACAGTAGTAGCCTTCGGGAGCTGTGAGTAAGAAAGAAGTTCCACCACTTCAGCTAAGCCTTAAGGTAGGGCCACAGAAAGGCAAGGGAACATGCCCAAGTCCAAGCCCACTGCCCTGGAGTGCATTCCAACCCACAGCGCCCCTAGAGGACAAAGTGGGACTGCCACCAGAGGGTTTTGAGGCTGTCAGTCTTCATGGAAGCTAACTGTGTCATCTTTCTTCCACTGGCTGGGTTCAAACTGCTGACCTTTTGGTTAGCAGCCAAGTCTCTTAACCACTGTGCCACCAGAGCGCCTAAGGGGATTTGTTGTTTTTGTTAGGTGCCATTGAGTTGGCTCTGAACCCTCATAGCAACATGTTGACTCACGTTGTTGACTCATGTATAACAGAACAAAACACTGCTTGGTCCTGTGCCAGCCCCACGATCCTATACCTGAGCCCATCATTACAGCCACTGTGTCCATCCATCTCGTTGAGGGTCTTCCCCGTTTACATTGACTCTCCACTTTATCAAGTATGACATCCTTCTCCAGGGATTAGTCCCTTCTGACAACATGACCAAAGTAGGTGATAGTCTGGCCCTTCTCGCTTCCAAGGAGCGTTCCACTTCTTCAAGGGCAGATTTGTTCATTCTTCTGGCAGTCCATGGTACCTGCAATATTCTTCACCAACACCACGAGTCAAAAGCATTGACTCTTCTTCCATCTTCCTTATTCACTGTCCAGCTCTCACATGCCTATGAGGTGACTGAAAATACGATGGCTTGGGTTAGGTGCACCTTAGTCTTCAAAGAGACATCTTTGCTCTTCAGCACTTTAAAGAAGTCTTTTGCAGCAGATGTGCCCAATGCAATACGTCGTCTGATGCCCTGACTGCTGCTTCCATTGCTGTTGATCGTGGAACCAAGTAATATGAAGTCCTTGGCAACTTCAGTCTTCTCTCCATTTATCATGATGCTGCTTATTGGTCCAGTTGTGAGGATTTTTGTTTTCTTTACATTGAGATGTAATCCATACTGCAGACTGTAG
>NW_006923176.1:30613-36495 GCF_000298275.1 Orycteropus afer afer | reverse complement strand
AGAAATGCTGAACGTGTTCTTCCCTTTTGGTTTTCTAACTCCAGGTCTTTGCACATTTCATTATAGTAATTGACTTTGTCTGCTCAAGCTGCTCTTTGAAATGTTCTTTTCAGCTATTTTATCTTGTCATTTCTTCCACTTGCTTTAGCTACGCTCCATTCAAGAACAAGTTTCAGAGTCTCTTCTGACATCCCTTTTGGTCTTTTCTTCCTATCCTGTCTTTTTAATGACGTTTTTGCTTTCTTCATGGATGATGTTCTTGATGTCATCCCACAAGTCCTCTGGTTTTCAGTCACTCGTGTTCTATGCATCAAATCTATTCTTTAGATGGTCTTTAATTCAGGAGGGATATAAGCAAGATGGTATTTTGGCTATCATGGGCTTGTTTCAATTGTCTTCAACTTCAAGTTGAACTTGCATATGAGCAGTTGGCAGTCTGTTCCACAACCAGCTCCTGGCCTGGTTTTGGCTGAAGATACTGAGCTTATCCATCACCTCTTCCCACAGATGTAGTCAATCTGATTGCTGTGCACTCCATGTGGTGAAGTCCACGTGTATAACTGCCATTTATGTTGTCAAAAAAAGATATCTGCAATGAGTAAGTCGTTGGTCTTGCCAAATTCTGTCATGCGATTGCCAGAGTTATTTCTGTCACCAAGGCCATATTTTCCAACCACTGGTGGCTCTTCTTTGTTTCCAATTTTTGCATTCCAGTCACCAGTGATCATCAGCACATCTTGATTGCATGTTCAGTCAATTTCAGCCTGGAGAAGCTGGTAAAAACTTCAATTTCCTCATCTTTGGCTTTGGTGGTTCGTGCATAAATTTGAATAATAGTAGTATTAACTTGTCTTCCTTGTAGGAGTATGGATATTATCCTAGCACTGACAGCATTGTACTTCAGGGCAGATCTTGAAACACTCTTTGTGATGATGAATGGCACGTCATTCCTCTTCAATATGTCATTCCTGGCATAGGAGATCATAGGGTTGTTTGATTCAAAATGGCCAAAACCAGTCCATTTCAGCTCACTCATGCCTAGGATATCAATCTTTATGGGTTCCATGTCATTTTTGACAACTTCCAGTTTTCCTAGATTCATGCTTCGTACATTCCATGTTCCAACTATCAATGGATGTTTGCAGCTGTTTCTTCCCCTTTTGAGTTGTGCCACACCAGCATTAGGAGTTCCTTTCAAAAGCTTTGCTCCATCCACATCAAGACTGGCTCTGCTCTGAGGAGGCAGCTCTTTTCCATTGTATTTTCAGTGCCTTCTGACCTGAGGGGCTCATCTTCTGGCAGTGTGTCAGGGCTATTCATTAAGTTGTCCGTTCATACAACAGACACTGTTGCACTGCTATTCATAAGGTTTTCACTGGCCAGTTGTTTGAGAAGTGGATGGCCCCTTCCTTCTTCCTAGTCTGTCTCAGTCTGGAAGCTCGGCTGGAGCCTGTCCACCATGAGTCACCCTGCCGGTATTTGAAATACTGCTGGCACAGCCTCCAGCCTCACAGCGACACTCAGGCACCATAGTCTAGAGCCCAGTAAAGCTCCAAGTGAACAAACCGAAATAGCCCACCAGCTGCCATGGGGCCGCCTCGGATTGGTGCAGCCGCCGTGGGCCCAAGCAGAGCTCTGCTCCACGGGGTTTTCAGTGGCTGGTTTTTTCGGAAGTGGTTTGCCAGGTCTTTCTTCCCAGGTGCCTCTGGGTGGACTGGACCTGCCAGCCGAGTGCTCACAAGTCAGCAGGAGCAGGAAAAGGCTACTTCTCTGTGACTGGTGGCCCTAGTATCTGGCAGGGGGTGTGCCACTGGAGTGACCAGCCCCCGTACTCTGTAGCTTGGGCACTCTGAATGAGAGCTCATGAAGCTGGCGGGGTAGAAAAGGGGGTGCAGAAGTGGGGGTGGGGGTGGGAGGAGGGCCAGGGCAGGGCCAGGCCCCAGGCTAGCTGGAACGTCCGGCCCTGCACACTGAGCTCTTTGGAAGGGGGTGGCAGTGTGGGAGAGGCGGACTTGGCAGGGCTTCCAGCCGACCTCCCTCCAGCTGGAAGGGCAGTGGACCCCCCCTGCAGCGTCCCGCCCAGGCTTTGCCGTGTGGGTGGGGAGCGGCCTGGAGCCTGGACGGAGCCACAGATTGGGGTCTGGGCATGGCCGGGAGTGGGCCCAGGCCACGGAGGGCTCAGTGCTTCCCTATGCTGGTCTTCCCGACAGCCCAGCACCTCAGCGGTGCCTTTGCCCAGGTGAACCCCCTGAAGAAGGTACCAGCCTTGAAGGATGGAGACTTCACCTTGACTGAGAGGTAACCAAGACGCCTGGGTTGCTGTCAGGCCTTGCCTGAGCTGTCCGGGCCTTCACCTTTTACATCATGGACAAGAGAACTGGAGTCCTTGGGGGCCCTTTGCCCAGCGTCAAATAGCAGGGGCTGGGACTCAAGCCCTGCCTGCCCGCTGCTCCCACTCACAGGGATGCCTGGAAAAGCAAGCCTGTGACTTGACTTCTGTACCAATGTCTTTGGTTATAGATGGAAGTATCCCCAGGGCATGGGGTACAGGGCAGGCAGGGGAGGGGGGCAGCTCCACGCCCACATTGGCAGACAGCCTTCTCACCAAGCTTAGGTCGAGATGGCCCAGGCGGGCGTAGACTGTCCCCTGGCTCCGTTTCCGGGTGCAGTATCCCCAGGTGCAGCCTTTCCGACTGGGGGTGGGGGGGACAAGAAACCTAATGGTCCCAGCTCCCACAGAGCCTGAAGGCAAAGCCAGGGCTGTGTCCCCAGCCCAGGGTGGGGTGCATAAGGGGATGTAGGGACCAGCAAACATGGCAATAACACGTAGGAGAAATGTACTGTAAGAGAACCACCAGACAGAGGAGCGACTGGGGTCTGAAAAGTTTGCAAGTGGCCATCTAGATGCAACGACAGGTCTCTCCTTGTCCAGAGCCAAGAAAAACAAAGAAAACCAAAGACACATGGAAACAATCAGTCCAAGGGACTAGTGGACCATGAGAACCTCAGCCTCTATGACCATGAGGCCAGAAGATCTAGATGGTGCCCGGCTACCACTGTCAACCACTCAAAAGAGGATTGGTGTAGGAGATCCTGGATAGAGTGAGAGAACAATGTGGAACAAAACTCAAAGTTATTTAAAAAAAAAAGAAGAAGAAGAAGAAGAAGCATGAGGTTTACTTGTCTGATAGAGCCTGGTGAGACTCCCAAGACTATGGCCACTTCAAGTCTGGAACTGAACTCACTCCTGTGGCTTCCAGCCAAACAATAGATAGGCATATGGGCTGAACATTTACATCAGGTAGATACACTCTCTGGAGCGATCAATCATGGAAGAACAGAAAGCCAGTGTTTGCACAGGGAGACAGCTTGGGGGGCAGGAGTGCATGGGAGGGAAAGACACAGGGAAGAGGTAACTATGGGGAGGAAGTGGGAAGAGAGCTGTTACATCGCAGGGAATTGCAGTCAATGCCATGAAGCAAAATGTGTATGAACTGCTGTGTGGAAAACAAATTTGCTCTGTCAACTTTCACTCAAATCACAATAAAAAATTTTAAAAAAGGAGAGAGAGAGAGAACCACCAAACATATGGACATTTCACACCACAGCAGGTCCCCAAAAGGTTCAAGGAAGGGCCAATCGTGTCCTGGTTCTGTCCTTTGTAACCTGCATGGCTCCAAGGAGAACTTGGGGTTTGTGCTTTAGAGTTTGTCTCCCCTAAAATCTCAAAGTGGGTGTACCCCAGTGAACCCCTGTGACATGCTGCCACTTCCATGTCTCCTCCTGGTGCCCTAATGTCCTGAGTCCTTGCATCTGTTCATACTCAGCAGTTGTGGGTGCAGCAGGGCAAGCTCGGTGCCACTGTCTTGCCTCACCCCAGGAGCTCTGTGGCCTTCACTGGGAGGTTAGAATCATTAGCTGGGACCGAAGAGGCATCCCAGGGCCTGCTGCAAAGATGACCAAGTCATTGAGTGAGAGCTGGGTATAGAATTTGTAGTAGGGATTGTGAGCCAGGGGCAGACGCAGAAGCCTCCTGCCCTTTGGGGTTGGGCGCCCAGCCCCAAATGCCACAAGTTGCTGAATGCTTTCCAAGAGTCCCAAGTTCACCCCTCAGTGTCTTCAGTCTTCAGTATGGATCATGCCTCAACATAAAAGAAAACAAAACTCCTCACAACTGGACCAGTAAACGACATCATGATAAGTGGAGAAAAGATTGAAGTTGCCAAAGATTTCATTCTACTTGGACCCATAATCAACACCAATGGAAGCAGCAGTCAAGACATCAGATGATGTATTGCATTGGGCAAATCTGCTGCAAAAGCCTTCTTTAGAGTGCTGAAGAGCAAAGGTGTCTTCTTGAAGACTAAGGTATGCCTACCTCAAGCCATGGTGGTTTCAATCACCTCGTATATATATATGAGAGCAATGAATAAGGAGGACCGAAGAAGAGTTGGTGCCTTTGAGTTGTTGTGTTGGTGAAAAATACTGAAGGGGTCATGGACAGCCAGAATGAACAGATCTGTCCTGGAGGAAGTGCAGCCAGAACGCTCCTTAGAAGTGAGGTTGGCCAGACTTGGTCTCACCTCCTTTGGCCATGTTGTCAGAAGGGACTATTCCCTGGGGAAGGACATCATGCTCGGTGAAGTGAAGGGCTAGTGAACAAGGGGAAGGCCCTCAACGAGATGGACTGACACAGTGGCTGCAATGATGGGCTCAAGCATTACAAGGATTGTGAGGCTGGCGCAGGACTGGGCGGCGTTTCATTGTGTTGTACATGGGGTCAAGGACACCTAACACCAACAGCGTCTCCCAGGCCCATCCCCATCCCAACCCCAGGTTTGCCCTCGTAACCATGGGCCTTGTCTTGTTGTTACCCGACCATGCTGTAGCACCTCTGAAGGCTACTTTAGGGAGCTGAATGATCCATCCCATTTGATTTAGACAGCTGCTCTTCCTGGTGGAATGAATGCCATAAAGAACAAAGATCTGCCAAGAAAGCTTCAATGAAAAGCCAGTCCTCCAAGGATAGCACTGGACTTCCTTACGGCTCAGCTCTGAGGCGTGGCAGTGGTTGATGTGGCTTTGTTTGTTTGTTGGTTTTAGAACACTCTCTCTAGTTCTCTGACCAGAAACTCTCTCTGGAAACTTGGCAGGGCACTGTGCTATGGGACCTTGCCTGGTGGAAGGACAAGCCTGGGCATCAGCCTCTGAAAAGCCCTCGTCTGTGCCCCGTAAGGGCTGTGGGCCCTGGGGCAAGTCCCTCGCTTTCCCAACCCTTGTGTTCTTGTCTGGAAATGAGGAAAACACCTTGGCAGATAGCCAGGAAGACTACAGAAGGGACTGTATATGAAGCATCTAGCACCGTGCCCTTCCCCTCTCAGCATGTCCCCCTCAGCATGGCTGTCCTGCTGCGCCTGGCCTGTAAGCATAAGGTCCCGGACCACTGGTACTCCCAGGACCTGTGGGCCTGCGCCCGTGTGGACGAGTGCCTGGCATGGCAGCACACAGCCCTATGGAGATCCTGCTTGCAGGCCCTGTGGCACAAGGTGAGACCCTGGGGAGGGGGAGGAGGCCAGGGGGCATCACCCCACAGGGGCTCAGGAACCATCCCACTCTTTTCAGTTTGAATCATTTCTATTGATCTTGCTTTTAGTTCAGGAGCCCTAGTGGTGCAGTGGCTAAGGTATCTGGCTGCTAACCCAAACATTGGTGGTTCAAATCCACCAGCCACTCCGTGGGAGAAAGATGAGGCAAGCAGCTTCTGTGAAGACTGACAACCTGGAAAACCCCCTGGGGCAGTTCCACTCTGTCCTCTAGGGGCGCTGTGGGTCAGAATGGACTCCAGGGCAGTGGGTGTGGTTTGGGCTTTGCTTCTGTGAAGA
>NW_006923176.1:15821-29951 GCF_000298275.1 Orycteropus afer afer | reverse complement strand
CATGGCAGTGGTTGTGGCTTTGTTTGTTTGTTTGTTTCTTTTCTTTTAGTAACTGATTGTTTCTTCTGCTGTGCCCGGGTTGCTGTTAAACCCATGTAATGAATTCTTTATTTCAGATAGATATTTTTTCAGTTCTACAATATTCAATTTTTTTTTCTTAATTATGATTTGGGTGAAAATTTGCAGAGCAAATTGGATTTCCATTCAACAGTTCATACACATTTTGTTTTGTAACATTCATTGCAATATGCACCATGTAGCACCTGTCTTCCCATTTCCTCCCTGTGTTTACCATTTCTCTTCATCCTTCTTTCCTATCCCTTCCTGCCTTCTGAGCTTTCTCCCTGGGCCAATGCTGTCCTTTGGGTTTCATGAGGCTGATTGTTCTAAGGAGTACACACCTCCCTGGCGTTATTGTTCACCTTGTAGCTTGTCTATTGTCATGGCTGGAAGTTGAGTCATGGGTGTGAGTTCAGTTCCATGCTTGTAGGGGGTCAAAGGCCCCTAGTCTCAGGGGTTCCAGCAGTTTCTGTCAGACCAGTACACCTGGTCTGTATGAGTTTGAATTTTGTTCTACATTTTTGTCCCACTCTATTCTTGATCTTTTGTGATCATGTTACACAGAAATGTGGGGCCGTACCCATAGCAACACAGAGTCAATTTAGTCACACCGAGAGAAAAAGGAAGAAATGTTTTAATCCTTTGTGCATAAGTCAGGAGCAGATAGAGTTTCAGAATACTCTAAAATTCCACCCACCCCTGGTGGGTAAACACAGGGCTAATATAGGCTGAGCTGAAGCTTATGGTCACGTGTACACATTCCATTCCCAAAGACCAGGGCTCTTTAACCCGTGAGAGGGACAAAGAGAGGCTGCTTGACTATAAATCTTGTCTCTGAGCTCTGGAGACACCAACACCAGGTGTGTTTGTCTCAAGGCTGCCCTACCTGGAGTCTCTCAGGTGGTATTCCTCGCGTCTTTTGATTTTGTGTCTCTGGGTCCAAGCACTCTTTCCCAAGGTTGTGCTGTACATTAGGTCATCAGTCCCTCTCAGGGAGGTTAACAGTGGCAGCCAGGCACCATCTAGTCCTTCTGGTTTCAGGGTCATGGAGGCTGGGGTTCGCGTGGTCCATCAGCCCTTTGGATTAATTCTTCCCTCGTGTTTTTGGTGTTCTTCACTCTCCTTTGCTCTGGACGGGGAGAGGCCAATAGCGGCCCCTTAGTCATTTGATTCCTTGTTAGGGTTTCCATCTCGGCGGAAACTGTCGGTCGTGTCACCCATTCCGTCCACCTCTTCTTCTAAATTCTTCAACATATTTATGAGACTTGTTGAAAAGTCGTTGTCAGCTAAGGACATCATGTTTGGTAAAGTAGAGGGTCAGTGAAAAAGAGAAAGACCCTCAACGACTTGGCTTGACACAGTAGCTACAACAATGGGCTCAATCATGGCAATGACTGTGAGGATGGTGCAGGACTGGGCGTTGCTTTGTTCTGAGGAACTGACTCAACAGCACCTGACCACAAGGTAACAACATCACCTCATGTAAATGCCTGGGGCATCTGTAGGTCTGTTTCTGTTGATGTTTTTTCTCTTGATAATGGGTCCCATTTCCCTACCTCATCGCATGTCTCATAACTTCTTACTGTATGCTGGAAATTATTATGAAAGAAGAGTAGAGATGGAAATGCATGGTAAATACCTCCAAGAATGGCTTGCACTTTCCTCTGTCATACAAACTGGATGAGATGCTAATCTTTTCCAGCTAATCATGGGTTGGGCTGGGTGGCGTGTTAGTTAATTGCAGTTCATCTCTTATTTCAAATCATCTCTGGTTTCACATATCTTGAGGGTGGGTCAGGATGCACATTCCAACAGAGCTTTGGGATCTGAGCATTAACTAGGACTATCAGATGTACCTCCCGCCCTGCCCCTCGTCCCCCACATTACTGCTTAGTCCAGAAAGCCCTCTGCCTGTGGCAGGCTTGCTCCCCGCCTGCCAGGGCCCCAGAGATGAAAGTGGTTTATTTAGGAAGCGTTCATGCCTCTCTGGAATTTAGTTCATTTAGCCCAGTGCTGTCCAATAGAAAGATAAAGTGAGCCATATATTTAATTAAGATTGCCTAGTTGTTGATGTAAGGAGCTCTGGTGGTGTTAAAGGATTTGGTAGCTAACCAAGAGGTCAGTGATTCAAACCCACCAGCTGTGCTATGGAAGAAAGATGGGCCAGTCTGCTTCTGTAAAGATTGACAGCCTTGGAAGCTCATTGCTATGGGTCGGAACCAGCTCAACGGCAGTAGGTTTGGTTGTTTTGGAGTTGTTGATGTTAGCTGTTGCCAGGTTGGTACTGACTCATGGTGACCCGTGTGGCACAGAGTAGAACTTCTCTGTGAGGTTTTCTTGGCTGTAATCTTCACAGAGGCATTTCTCCAGGCCTTTCTTCCATGGATCCACTGGGTGGGTTCGAACCACCAACCTCTAGGTTAGCAACTGGTCACAGACCACTTGTACTACGCAGGTACCTAAATTTCCTAAGGGGCCCATTCAGAAATAAAAGGAAACAGGTGGAATTAGCATAATTGGCTTACAAATTTATTTTAACATGTGTAGTGATATTGCCTCGGAAACCGAAGGAGGGGTCACTATGAGTCGGGTCCGACTCAACGGCACACAACAACAACAACAACAATTGGTTATCTAGTGCTGCTATAACAAAAACCCCACTAGTGAGCAATTTTAAAGAAGAAATTCATCTTCTCACAGCTCTGAAGGCCCAAAGTCCACATCCGTGTCTTGGTTGTGTCAACCTCTTCTGTGAAGCCCTCTCTCCTGGTCTCTGTTGTCTGCCAGCTCCTCCTCGGCCCTTCTCAGTGTTGCTGGCCTTCTTCAGTGTCTGTCACCTCCCTGTGTTCATCTCCGTGTCTCTTTTGATAACTCAGCAGTGATTAGGTTTAGATTACCACCCATCAGGCTGGTATGACCTCATTAGCGTAACAAAAGAAGAATGCCTATTTTCAAACGGGGTCCGATGTATGGTGAAAAGACTATGACTTCATCACGTAGATGTTGGGAACATGATCCAAGCCAGACCAGCAGGGAATCAATATAAAAATTACTATTGAGGTATTTCACGTTCTTTCTTTCGTATGACTTGACATCCCTGACAGCAACAACAAAGCCTTCAAAATCCAGGATGTTTTTGACAGGTACATACCCATCTCAGTTTGTAGCTGTCAGGTGCCTCCGAGTCAGTTCTGACTCACAGTGACCCCAGGTGCAACATAACAAAACACTGCCCAGTCCTGCACCAGCCTCACAGTCCTCGCTGTACCCGAGCCCATTGTTGCAGCCAGTGTGTCAATCCGTCTCATTGAGGGCCTTCCACTCCTTCACCGACCCTCCACTTTACCAAGCATGACATCCTTCTCCAGGAATGGTCCCTCAGACAACATGACCAAAGTAGGTGAGAAGGAGTCTGGCCATTCTCACTTCCAAGGAGCATTCCAGCTGCACTTCTTCCAGGACAGATCTGTTAGTTCTTCTGGCAGTCCATGGTATAGGCAATATTCTTTACCCACATCGTAACTCAAAGGCATCAATTCTTCTTCAGTTTTCCATATTCACTGTCCAGCTCTCACGTGCATATGAGGTGATTGAAAATACCATGGCTTCTGTCAGGCGCACCTTAGTTTTAAAACAACCTTCATTTTCATAAAACAAGCAAACTCTGTAAAGTGTTCTTTTGCCACAGATTTGCCTGGTGCAATGCATTGTTTGATGCCTTCACTGCTGCTTGCATGGGCATTGATTATGGATTCAAGAAGAACAAAATCCCCCACGACATCAACATTTTCTCTGTCATGTTACTTATGGTTCAGTTGTGAGGATTTTTGTTTTCTTTATGTTGAAGTGTGATCCATGCTGAAGGCTGGAGTCTTTGATCTTCATCAGCTCAGTGCTTGAAATCCTCTTTACTTTTAGCAAGAAGGTTGTGCCATCTGCACATCGCAGGTTGGTAATGAGTCTTCCTCCAGTCCCAATCCTGTGAGCATCTCATTTAGGACTAGTTGTGTTTTAAGAGCTCAGTAGCCATGTGTGGCAAGTGATTACCACATTAGACAGAACTAGTTTATGCTTAGTTTCGTTTTTCTCCTTCTTTAAGGCTTCTTCTGTAGCTCTTTAAAAAAAAAAAAAGTTTTATTGTGATGTGGGTGAAGGTTGACAGAGCAAATCCATTTTTCATACAGCAGTTCATACACATTTTGTCTCAGGACATTGACTGCAATCCCCACAATGTAACAGCTCTCTTCCCACTTCCTCCCTGTGGTTACCTCTTCCCTGTGTCCTTTCCTCCCATGCACTCCTGCCCCACCCCCGAGCTGTCTCCTGTGCAAACACTGCCCTTCTGTTCTCCCACGATTGATCTCTCCAAGGAGTGGATCTACCTGATGTCAATGTTCACCCCAAATGCCTGTCTGTTGTTTGGCTGGAAGCCACAGGAGTGAGTTCAGTTCCAGGCCTGAAGGGTGACTAGGGGCCATAGTCTTGGGGGTCTCATCAGGTCTATCAGACCAGCAAACCTGGTCTTTTTATGATTTTGAGTTTTGTTCCACATCATTCTCCCACTTCATCCAGGATCTCCTGCACCGATCCCCCTCTGAGTGGTTGATAGTGGGAGCTGGGCACCTTCTAGTTTCTCTGGTCTCATGATCATATAGGCTGAGGATCTCATGGTGTACCAGTCCCATGGACTAACTGTTTCCATGTGTCTTTGATTTTCTTCATTCTTCTTTGCTATGGATGAGGAGAGACCCATGGTTGCCTCTAGATGCAAGGTTTTCAGACCCCAGTTGCTACTCACCACTGTAGGATGTAGAACAATGTTTTTGTGTAGTAGGGTAGGTATGCCAATTAGGCTTGATGTCCCCCACATCCATGGTCCCAAGCACACGGCCCAGTGGCTCAGGGAGCAGTGAGCTTTTGTGAGCTCTGTCCCCTAACCAGAACTCCTCATCTTTGCAAATACAGAAAAGCTTGTAGCTAATTCTACAGGATGCCATTGAGTCCGCTCTGTGTTACAGCGCCCCCGTGTGGATCCGAGAAGAACTGTGCTCCCAGGGTGGCAATGGCTGCTTCTGAAGTCAGTCACCAGACTTCTCTCCGGAGGTACCTGTGGGTTGATGCCAAGCACCAGCATTTCAGTTAGCAGCTGAGCCTTCACTGTTCATTTCACCCAAAGACTCCCAAAGCTAATTTTGGGTCTTGGGTTCTATTGTTTAATCTCATGTTGTTTTTTTATATAAAAAAGGAACTTTAAGTTCCTGGATAGAGTGGGAGAACAATGTGGAACGAAACTCAAAATCATAAAAAAGACCAGGTTTGCTGGTCTGATAGACCTGATGAGACCCCCAAGACTATGGCCCCTAGTCACCTTTCAGGCCTGGAATTGAACTCACTCCTGTGGCTTCCAGCCAAACAACAGACAGGCAAATGGGATGAACATTAACATCAGGTCGATACACTCCCTGGAGCGATCAATCATGAGGGAACAGAAGGGCAGTGTTTGCACAAGGACACAGCTCAGGGGGCAGGAGTGTGTGGGAGAGAAGGACACAGGGAAGAGGTAGCTATGGGGAGGAAGTGGGAAGAGAGCTATTACATGGTGGAGATTGCAGTCAATGTCATGAAAAAAAATGTGTATGAACTTCTGTATGGAAAATGGATGTGCTCTGTCAGTTTTCACCCAAATCACAATTATTATTATTATTTTTTTAAAGAGCATTAGAGAACAAAATGAAAAGGGGGCAGTGTGACCTTTCCTGAAATGTTGGCGCCCTCTGGGATTCAGGGAGCCTCCTTTTGTGCTGGCGTCCTGGGCCTTGGAAGCAAGGTGTGTGGAATGAGGAGGCAGCTCTGTGGGGTCTTGTCTTCCCACCCCCCGAGGTTGGGTGGCCCGACTGTCCCTTGCCTGCCCTCCCAACCGGGTGATGATGCCTGCCTTCTTTGGCGGGCCGGTGTCTCCTGAGTCGCAGGCAGCCACGCTGGCGGACTTGGATGTGACCCTGCAGCTGCTGGAAGACAAGCTCCTGTACAACAAGGCCTTCCTCACTGGGCCCCACATCTGCCTGGCAGACCTGGTGGCCCTCACCGAGCTGATACATGTGAGTGGGGGGCAGGGCAGGGGCCCCAGGGGCCTGCTAATGTCTTCCTTCTGCTTGCCTTGCCTGGCATGGGACCGTGCTGATGCGAGGAGACCCCTTATGGAGCTCTGTGTCCCCAAGGCCATGCAGATGCTGCCTTACACCACCCTTGACCTGTTCCCTTCTTCCTACAGCCCATGGGCACCGGCTGCCAGGTCTTTGAAGGCTGACCCAAGCTGGCTGCCTGGCGTCAGCGTGTGGAGGCAGCGGTTAGGGGAGACCTCTTCTAGGAGGCCCATGAGGTCATCCTGAAGGTCAAGGAGACTCCTCTTGCAGACCCCACAACAAAGTAGAAACTGATGCCCGCGTGCTGGCCCTGACCCATTGAACTGCACCTCCAGCCGTTCACGAAACACCTGCATTCTCCGGGTCCTACCTGAGGCAGGTGTGGCAAGCATCTGGTTCCCCAGGCCAGCCAGCTCTCACCCCTAGTCTCTCCCCCACAGCTGCCAGGAAGATGCCATGATGACACACAGCCAGTTCAAGAGCACATCCAAAGTTCATCTCCTGTAACCAGTGCTTTTAGATTTAAATTTGGGTTATAAACCTGGGCACAGCCCATCTCTTTCCTTCTCAATTTGTGGTGTGATTGATCTGTCTGTCTTTCTGTTGTCGTCTGGGTCTCTGTCTCTATTCAGAAGGGAATTCTCCTTCCTAGACCTGTGGTCAGCTTCCCCCTGCAGGTAACCTCAAGTGAAACGAACATCTTCCCTTTAGCCTCGTCCTTGCAGAGAGGGACTTAGTAGACCACACAGGGGTAAGCAGGCATCCAGCATGGCCTAGCTGTCAGCATGGTGGTCGATCAGTTGGCGCAGCTGGCCTCCAGGCCCCAGCTCTTGGGCATCAATACTTGCTGTCATTCACCAGTACAGCGACAGCCCTGAGGAACCCACCCAGAGAAGAAAATCCAAACAGCAGCCTTCCTGGTCAGTGCACAGCTGCAGTCGTGCAGGGGGCTGGAGTGCCACACCTACGCACCAAGCTGTAAGCCAGACACGGGAATGGGGTGCTCAGATTGCAAAAGAATCTGGCTGTTGGCAAGGGGTGGACTGGCGGGCAGCCAAGGAGGAAGCAGGGAGATTGCATTCTATAGTCACCCGAGTCAAGAGCAGGTCACTGAAGGGATGGAGAATGAACCCCTTCCCAGCCAGAGAGGGCCCTAGAGCAAAGTCAAGAAGGCCCCGGTGAGGGATAAGGCTCGGGGAGCATAGGGACCCCAGGGAGCCAAACTTCAAGTTTTCCAGTGCACGGTTATCTGGCTGAGGGGCTGCCTCTGAATGTTGGGCTTGGAGGCAGGGTCTTCTTGCAGCAGGGTCTTTGGAGTGGGGGCATCGTAACTACAGGCCTCAGGAGCCCCAGGATTGCAACTGGGGGGATTTGGCCTTAGCAAAGGGGTAAGGGTAGGTCTATTCAATCCCAGAGCAGCTCTGGTGGCACAGTGCTTAAAGCATTCCACAGCTAACTAAAAGGTGCACAGTTCGAATCCACCAGGCCCTCCAGGGAGAAAGACCAGTCAGTTTGCTTCTGTAAAGATTGCCAGCCTAGACTCCAAGGCTGTGGGTGTGGTTTGGTTTGACTCCAATCCTGCACCCCTGCTGCGCCCTGTGCAGGAGGGATTAGCTGGGGGGAGCTCTGGTGGCCTAGTGCCTAAAGCATCTAACTGCCAACCAGAAGGCTGTCGGTTCAAACGCACCAGCCACTCCTCAGAAGGAAGGTTGGACAATCTACTTCTGTAGTGGTAGCACCTCAGAAACCCAAGGAGGGTGGCAATGAGTCAGAACCGACTGGACAGCAGTGAGTTTTGAGTGAATACTGTAACCCACAGGAGCTGGAGCGGAGCAGTCCACAGTCCAGGGAAGGGCTGAAGTGCCCTTGGCGACCACACAGCCCGTTGCCCGTGTGAGCAAGGTGGACCCCAGATCTGCAGAAGGGACAGGACTTGGCAACAAAAGATCCCAGGTCCATCGTGGGCTCGGGACCATGGTCGTGGGGGACATCAAGCTCAATTGGCATAACATACTACACAAAACGTTGTTCCACCTCCTACTTTGGCGAGTAGTGACTGGGATCTTAAAAGCCTGCAAGCAGCCATCTAGATGCAACGATGGGTCTCTCCTCATCCAGAGCAAAGAAGAATGAAGAAAATCAAAGATTCATGGAAAGAATTAGTCCTAGCGACTGGTACACCATGTGATCTGCAGCCTAGATGACTATGAGACCAGAAGAACTAGATGGTGCCCGGCTACCACTGTCAACCACTCGGAAGGGGATCTATGGAGGAGATCCTGCATAGAGAGGGAGAACAATGTGGAACAAAACTCAAAATCATTTGGAGAGAAAAAAAGGGGGGACCAGGTTTGCTGGTTTGATAGAGCCCGGTTGAACCACTGAGACTATGGCCTCTAGCTGCCCTTCAATTGAACCTACACCTGTGGCTTCCAGCCAAGCAAAAGACAGGCATAGGAGTTGAAGATTTATCTGAGGTAGATATACTCCTTGGAGAGAACAATCATGGGAGAAAGAAGGGCTGTTTATGCACAGGGAGACAGCTCAGGGGGCAGGAGTCCATGGAGGGATGGACACTGGGAAGAGGTGACTGTCGGGGAGGAAGTGGGAGGGGAGCTGTTGTATTGTGGTGAATTGTGGTCAGTGTCATGAGACAAAGTGTATGTGAACTACTGTATGGAAAATGAATTTGCTCTGTAAATTTTCACCCAAATCTCACACACACACACACACACACACACACACACACACACACAAGTACGAAGTGAAAAACAAACAAAAAAGAGATCCCAGGTCCAGAGGCCAACCCCGTGGGAGCGGCCTTCTCCCACCCGCGGAGCGCCAGGGCGGGGCACGGGGCCTGCTGATTGGCCCGAAGTGCTGGCGAGCCAGCCAATGGGCGGGGAGGGCGTGCCCGGTGCAGGCGCTCGGGGAGGCTTGGCGGCCTCCCAGCTCCAACGCAGTTCAGTTCAGTTCCCCGCGTCCCCATCGCCGCGCCATGGGCCTGGAGCTGTACCTGGACCTGTTGTCCCAGCCGTGCCGCGCCGTCTACATCTTCGCCAAGAAGAACGGCATCCCGTTCGAGCTGCGCACCGTGGAGTTGCTCAAAGGTGGGCCTGCTGGCCGGTGGGGGTTTGGGCCTCTGAGTGAAGGCAGACCCCACCCGCCGGTGGCGCCCCACACGAGCTCCCCAAGGGGGCAAGTGCGCTTCAGTGGGTGTTTTTAAAGAGCCTCGAGCTTGCGCAGTGAATGGGACTCGTTCTTCTCAGCGTGGCTTAAGAGGGAGCAGGACAGGTGGAGGGCAGCAGCTGGGGTGGGAGGGGGGCAGGGCAGGAGGGGCAGGAGGCCGGAGATCCCCCCACCGCCCGCCTGCCACAGGCCCCAGCTCGTCGGTGGCTACAGCTCGGGGCAGGAGAGGGATGTCCCAAGCCTCCATGCCTGCTGGGGGGGGGGGGGTCTTCCCTCTCCGGTCACCTGCCTAGGTCCCTTCCGTTCCTGGTTCTTGCTTTCTCTTGGTCATGGGGGCTCCCCACCGGCTGAAGGGCTGCTTGGAGGTTTAGGTCCATGACGGCTCTGGGAAGCTGGGCCAAGGCCGTCGTGGGCCAAGCCCTCTGAACTGCCATGTTGGTGGCCTGGAGACACAGCCAGAACAGAGCCCAGTGCAGGGACAGGAACACGGACGTAACTGGACAGCAGAACTCACCTCCGGGAGGGACCCTGGCTTGGCAGAGCCCTTCCATCTTTCATGCTTGGTGTCCCCAGCCCAGGTCACCTACTTGTGCACTGCCCCCCTTGCGGTGCCTTCCCAGGCCTCCCTGAGTTAGGGGCTGGGCAGAGGCAGTTTTGCGGGGCAGGGGGAGTCGACGGGGTGACTGTATCTACCCAGCAGACAGGTGAGCGTAGCACCAGGCTGGAGCCTGGCCCTGGGGAGACCCAAGGGGTGCTCTGACTCCACACACATTACCAGGGTGCCAAGTGTACCCTGGCCCTGACCTGGGCTGAGGCTACATGCAGAGATAAGTCAGACCTGGAAGTCCGTTGGGCAGTGGAGGACGGGGCCTCGGAGGAGGAGCCTGGAAGATTTGGCATGGGAAAGAACCATGACCAGGGTAGTCGCAGGCTGGCGGGCTGTGGGGACAGGCCTAGACAGAGCTCAGGGAGGAGGCTGGAGGGGCTCTGGCCAGGGGTGTGTGACATGCATGGAATGGGGTAGGGGGTTGCCTCCACTCCAGCTAATCCTTCCTGCAGAGGATGGAAGCCCTGTGGGGCCAAGCAGGGGTGCCTGGGATTGGACAGGACTTCCTTAGCCCGTTTGCCAGTGCCAAGTCCCCCCAATGGCCACCCTGGGGCTCCTGAGGCCTGTAGCTATGACACCCGCACTCCTTAAGAGAGCCTCTTGGAGTAAGAAATTGCTGTGAGATGCTATCAAGTCAGTTTCAACTCATAGAGACATTAAGCCCAACAGCAGGAAACCCCGCCCGGCCCTGCGCCAGCCGCACAGTCCTTGCTCTGCTTGAGCGCATCGTTGCAGCCACCGCGTCAGTCCATCTCATCAAGGGCCTTCCGCCTTTCACTGACCCCTGAGTTTACCAAGCATGACATCCTTCTCCAGGGACTGATCCCTTCTAGAACATGACCAAAGTAGGTGACATGAATCTGGCCATTCTCACTTCCCAGGAACATTCCGGCTGCACTTCTTCCAGGACAGATTTGTTAGTTCTTCTGGCAGTCCATGGTACTTTCAGCATTCCTCGCCAACACCACAACTCAAATGCATCAACTCTTCTTCGGTCTTCCTTATTCATTGTCCAGCTCTGACATGCCTATGAGGCGACTGAAAACATCATGGCTTGGGTCAGATACACCTTAGTCTTCAAAGAGACATCTTTGCTCTTCAGCACTTGAAAGAGGTCTTTTGTAGCAGATCTGCCCAGTGCAATACAATGTCTGATTTCTTGACTGCTGCTTTAATGGGTGTTGATGTGGATCCAAGTAAAAACAAAATCCCTGACAATGTCAGTCTTTTCTCTGTTTTCACCATTTAAACTGGCAGGCGAGTGGTGAGGAGTAAGACCAGGCCTAAGTTAGGATCCTGCCTGGCCCAGCTCTGAGGGGTGGGCTTCAGGAGGTGGACCTCCAGTGGGGTCAGGGTCTTGATCCAGTGATCAGCAGAGAGACCTCTGCCGACAAGACCCTCAGAAGGTTGGGGCTTGGGCATTGGTGGGAGACAGGCTGAGAGCACAGGGCCCTCACGGCTCTCCTACCTACCCACCTTGTTGGCTCCTCTGCAGGCCAGCACCAGAGTGATGCCTTTGCCCAGGTGAACCCCATGCAGAAGGTGCCAGCCTTGAAAGATGGGGACTTCACCTTGGCCGAGAGGTAACTGGGGCCCTGGGTTGCTGCCTGACTTTGCATGTCTCCTGTTTGAATTGAGCCCTGTGTGCCCAAGCACCTGTGGAGGGCGGGCAGAGGCACCCAAGGCAAGGGGCATTGAACTCCTGGCATCCCTGCTCTGCCTCCAGCCTTCTTGAACACATGGGGAAACTGAGGCCCGAGAGGGGAGGGACTTGAACAAGGTCACAAGGCCCAGCCTGCTTCCAGCCCAATCCAGCCCAGCCCTTGAAAGGAAGGCGGGCACTAACTAACAGCAGTGTGGCTGTATCAGGAGTCCCTGGGTGTGTAACTAGTGAATACATGTGGCTGCTGATCAGAAGGTTGGAGGTTTGAGTCCACCCAGAGGCACCTCGGAAGAAAGGCCTGGTGATCTGTTTCCGGAAAATCAGATGTTGAAAACCCTATGGAACACAGTTCTACTGTGCACACACAAGGGCGTCAGGAATCAAAGTTGACTCCATGGCAGTGGGTGTGGTTTGGGCTTTGCTTCTGTGAAGACTGACAGCCTTGGAGACCCTCTGGGGCAGTTCCACTGTGCCCTCCAGGGGCACTGTGAGTGGAATAGATTCCAGGGCAGTGGGTATGGTTGGGGCTTTGCTCCTGTGAAGATTGACAGCCTTCGAGACCCTTTGGGGCAGTTCCACTCTGTCCTCTAGGGGCGCTGTGGGTCGGAATCCACTCCAGGGCAGTGGGTGTAGTTTGGGCTTTGCTTCTGCGAAGATTGACAGCCTTGGATACCCTGTGGGCAGTTCCACTCTGTCCTCTAGGGGCGCTGTGGGTCGGAATCCACTCCAGAGTAGTGGGTGTGGTTTGGGCTTTGCTCCTTGAAGACTGACAGCCTTGGAGACCCTGTGGGGCAGTTCCACTCTGTCCTCTAGGGGCGCTGTGGGTCATAATGGACTCCAGGCAGTGGGTGTGGTTTGGGCTTTGCTCCTTGAAGACTGACAGCCTTGGAGACCCTGTGGGGCAGTTCCACTCTGTCCTCTAGGGGCGCTGTGGGTCGGAATCGACTCCACGGCAGTGTGTGGCTTTCACCCACCAGTCTGTGGAGCAGGTGCATTTTCTGTACCCCTGGGAAGTCAAGGGCATGCCAGCAAGCTGCTTAATACTGAGCTTGGGCCATGGGCCAGGTACCCTCGGGACCTGCAGGAGACCAGTGAGCAGAGCAGCTCTGGGTCTAGCGCAGGCAGGGTGGGCGGGATGGGGTGGGATGTTGAGGGAAGACGCCCTGGCCTGCAGGAGTAGGAGGCATGCCGGGAAGTGTGTTCTGGGCAAAGGCTGTGAGGCAGGCTCTGAGGTGTGAGCGGCCAGGCAGTCAGAGAGGCAGCCAGCGTGGCTGGATGAGGAGGGCAGAGAGCAGGCGCAGGTCAGAGGGGATGGGGCAGACAGGAAGAAGGGCCACCAGAAGTTAGGAGCAGAGGAGGGCTTTCAAGTGTCCCTCTGGCTGGGTGGGAACGGCCCGGTGGGAGGGGACTGCCGTGGTCCAGGCGAGGGGTGCGGTGCTGCTGGTGCACAAGGGAGCAGTGGTGTCTTGAAGCGTTCGCTGATGGTCAGACGGGGGTGCAGGGCAGGCAGCCAGAGCTGGCCTCCAGGAATGATAGCATCATTTAGGATGGTGGGAGTCGCAGTCAGAGCCATCGGCTCCCTGCTGCTGGGCCAGACGTGTGGGGAGGAGTGCCGGAGGCTTTGGGTGGGTGGAGTGGAGGTGGATGGGCGGCAAGCAGTGCCCGTGGCACCTGCGGGTTTCCCCACGCCCGAGGAGAGTGCGCTAGGGCCGCCTGCTTGGTGTTGGCACTGTTGAAGCTTGGGCTGTCTAAGCTGCTCTTGTTCTTCTGGAGCCACGCCCATCCTCCTGGAAGCGTCCCTAACCCCGCCTTCTGGATCCCCAAGACAGCTCCTTTCTTGCTCTGTGGCCTCCGTTCAGACTACAGGTTGCCCGCTATAGTGCTGTGTGGCCCTGAGCAGTCACCTAGCCTCTCTGAGCCTTACGCACACAGGGATACTGAAATGTCCCCCGCCACGGGGCGCGGGGGAAGGGCTTGGAGCAGGGCTCGGCCCGTGGGGGGTGACCAGGCATGCCCCCTCATGTCCCCCCAGTGTGGCCATCCTGTTGTATCTGAGCCGCAAGTACCAGACCCCAGACCACTGGTACCCGCAGGACCTGCAGACCCGTGCCCGCGTGGATGAGTACCTGGCATGGCAGCACACAGGCCTGAGGAACAGCTGTACCCGCGCCCTTTGGCAGAAGGGATGGCTGGGGCAGGGCTGGGCGGGGCCGGCCGGTGGGCGGGGTGGTGGGACATGAGAGGTGTAGAATAAGTGGGAGGCCCCCGGCGCCCTTTTTTTTTTTGGGGGGGGGGGGGGGGGGGGGGGGGGGCCTGGAGGCAGCACCAGAGGGTCCCCTTGCCTGGGTCTCAGCAGAGGAAACAGATGCTTCCAGGGCCTATGACTGTCAGATGGGGGTGACCTTTTCCTTGAATTTTGTTCCTTCTATGAAGTTACACTGGAGATATTTTCACAATGGAAAAACTAC
>NW_006923176.1:11972-15001 GCF_000298275.1 Orycteropus afer afer | reverse complement strand
TTTGCTTCTGTGAAGACTGACAGCCTTGGAGACCCCGTGGGGCAGTTCCACTCTGTCCTCTAGGGGCGATGTGAGCCACAATCAACTCCATGGCAATGAGTTTGTTTGGTTTTAGTGTTTAATCAAGGAGGGCTGGTTGTGCAGTGGTTAAAGCGCTTGGCTGCCAACCAAAAGGTCAGTGGGCCTGGTTTTCCAGTGTTTTGAAAGTAGATGGACAGGGCTTTTTTCCAAGGTGCTTCTAGGTGGATTCGAACATTGAAGCTTTTGGTTATTAGCTGAGTACGTTAATAATTTGCCGCGTGACCCAGGACTCCTGTTGTTCAGAGTGGGTCACAGAGCAGCAGCATTGGCATTGCTGAGCGATCATTGGAAATGCATTTGGGCCTCCCCCAGGCCCACTGAGGAAGAAATCCCAGTTTAACCCAATCCCAGGGAGGATTCGCTTGCACATTCACGCTGGAGAAGCCTGGTGGGGGGTGGACAGATGATGAGTGCTGCACTGGGGTGGGTCTTGCATTGAGGCCTTTGTCCTCAGGGCAGTGGGGAGCCATGGAAGGCTTTATACGGGGAGAGGACATAGGTAGACTGGCATTGCAAATGGGGCTCACTGGCTGCCCTGAATAAGGACCCAGGGAGAGGGGTGGGAGTTGGCACATGGAACAGGAGATGAGACGCCTGGGCAGCTGGCGGCTACGGGTGGATGAGGTAGGGGACAACGTGAGGAAGCCTGGTGATGGATCAGATGAGGGTACCATGTCGTGCTTTCAGCAGGCATTGATCCCTCGCTCTGCCTACCTACCATCAGGTGATGATCCCCGTGTTCCTGGGTGAGTCGGTGCGCCCCGAGACACTGGCGGCCACGCTGGCCACCCTAGACAGATGCCTGCAGCTGCTGGAGGACAAGTTCCTGCAGAACAAGGCCTTCCTGGCCGGGCCCCACATCTCCCTGGCGGACCTGGTGGCCCTCACGGAGCTGATGCACGTGAGTGGGATGGGCGGGCTGGCCCAGTGGGCAGCGGGGGGAGGGGGTACGGGGCTCTGGGTGGGAACTGACATCCCAACTTCCTGTCTGGGGGACACGGAGCAAGTCACTTCACCTCTCTGAACCTCAGTGTTCTTAACTGTAAAATAGGGCTGCACCACCCCACCCCACAGGGACGTGTCCGGGGGGGGGCGACCCTCAGCCCCTCACACAGGTAGCAGAGAAGGGACAGACCATGGAGGGGACTCCTGAAGCTGTCTGTCTGCGGCCACATCCAGCCCCCTTTTGCCCGCCTCCCCATCCTTGCAGCCGGTCAGCGCTGGCTGCCGCGTCTTTGAAGGCAGACCCAAGCTGGCCGCGTGGCGCCAGCGCGTGGAGGCTGCGGTGGGACACGACCTGTTCCGAGAGGCTCACGCGGTGATCCTGAAGGTCAAGGACCTTCCCCCTGCGGATCCATCCGTGAAGGAGAAGCTGAGGCCCTTGATGCAGATCCTGGGGCAGTGAGCGTTGCCCAGCCCGCAGCGCCACCTGTGGAAGCCCTGTGTGGTCAGAATAAAGAGACATGGCTGCCTCTCCTTGCAAGACTCGCCTGCGCCTGCGTGGTTTCTGGTGCAGCGCCCTCAGTGCGCCGTTGTTTCTTTTTCTCTCCCCTCCACTCACTCCTCGCCCCCAGCTTCCGCTGACCCCTGGAGACAGCACTGTTGTCCACCACCGAGGCTTGGACCTGGACTCAGGGCGTTCCACGCCAACGGGGTGAGACCTCGTGATCCATACGGTCTCCTTTCTTTGTTTCTTTTTAAAATTGTGATTTGGGTGAAAGTTGACAGAGCCAATGGATTTTCCACACAGCAGTTCATACACATTTTGTTTCATGACATTGACTGCAGTCCCCACGACGGAACAGCTCTTTCCCACTTCCTCCCCTTAGTTACCTCTTCCTGTGTCCTTCTTTCCTATGCCTCCCTGGCCTCTGAGCTCTCTTCCTGCTCGAACACAGCCCTTCTTCTGATCTCCCAGGCGTGAGGGCACTGAGGAGTGCAATTGGCTACCTGGTGTCAACGTTCCCCTTCTGCGCCTGTCCAGCGTTTGGCTGGGAGCCCCGGGAATGAGTTCGATTCCAGGCCTGAAGGAAACATTGATTTTTGTTTGGTTGGATTTTTGGAAGTAGGTTGGCAGGCCTGACTCCCTCGTCTTAGCCTGCAAGCCCCACTGTCAGCATCATTGTCATTGGTGGTGTCACCGGTGCTGTAGCCGTCCAGTCAGATGGACTTCCCAGCAACCCCGTGGACAACAGAACGAAACGGTGCTTGGTCCTACAGCGTCCTCACACTTGCTGCTCTGCTCGAACCCGACGTCACGGCCACTGTGTCAGCCCATCTCGTTGAGGGTCTCACTGACCCTCCACTTAGCGAGCACGACGTCCTTCTCCAGAGACTGGGCCCTTCTGACAACAAGTGAGACGAAGTCTCCCCATCTTTGCTTCTCAGCTTCTGGCCATACTTCTTCCGAGACGTTTGCTCATTCTTCCCGACCTCTCCAGCTCCTGGCCACGTTGGCTCCTTAGCCCTTCGTCCTGGCAGGGGGCAGCTGCACGCACCCAGGGCACAGAGCACACATCCTAGGAGACTGGGGGTGGGGTGGGGCGGACAAGCCTGGATCAGGAATGGGCTGGGTCTCTGAGGTCTGTCTCCTCCCACAGGCGAGGTGCAGGCGGGGGACCAGGCTCCTCCTTGCGCCCCAGGGCCAGTGGACAGCCTTGACTCGCAATTCCTACTGTGGCCACCTGTGGGTGCAGTGGGCATGACCACGGCTCAGGGCGGAGTTATGCGTCCTGGGTTATGGAACTTCCAGGCAATCAGTGCCCAGATACGTGACGGTTGTGGGCGAGGCCTGGGTGGCAGACCGAAGTGGATGTTTTCTCTGGCCCCCTCTAAACCCCAACATTCGGCCTGTCCTGCCCTTTCGCCTCAGGACTGTCACCGCCTACCTGCCTTGTCTCCCAGACCCTGTGACATCTGAGTCGTGTTGGAGGTCCCCTGTATGCGCA
>NW_006923176.1:8170-11496 GCF_000298275.1 Orycteropus afer afer | reverse complement strand
ATCCTTGTGGTGATGAGGAAGGGCGGAACGGGGGTGGGGTGGGGTGGGGGGTGGTGTGGTGTGGTGTGTGTGTGTGTGTGTGTGTGTGTGTGTTTTGGGGGGCTTCAGACCGCCATCAAAATGTGGATTAGGAACCCGGCAGCAGGGGCGTTCCGATGCCAGCAGACGGGGAAGACCGCTAACCTCAGGGCGGGGCCGAGGCTCGGGGAGGGGCCGCGGCTCGGGCGAGGGTGTGGGCGGGGCCATGGCTCCAGGCGGAGTTACTCTTAGAGGATTATGGAACTTCCGGAAATCCGCTCCTGTGCACGTGAGGTTGTGGGCGAGGCCGGGACAGCCAATCGGGAAGCAGTGTTCAGCCAATGAGGAGTCCGGCTTCCGTGACGCCCCGCCCCGCCCCCTGTTCCGCGCCCTTCACGCGGAAGAGGTCTCGGCTGGTTAGTTCTCAGCCGCAGTCGCGCGCCCTGTGGTCGACATGCCTTTCGTGGAGCTGGACACGAACCTGCCCGCCGACCGCGTGCCCGCGGGGCTGGAGAAGAGGCTCAGCGCGGCTACTGCGTCCATCCTGGGCAAACCCGAGGAGGTGAGCGTGAGCCCCCCGGACCCCTCTCGTCCTCCCGACCCTCACCACGTATCGCCTTTCCCAGCCGTGACCCCCCCAGCCCCGGCCTCAGCGCAGACTCTCGTGCCCCTCGCAGCGCGTGAACGTGACGGTGCGTCCCGGCCTGGCCATGGTGATGAACGGCTCCGCGGAGCCCTGCGCGCAGCTGCTCGTGTCCTCCATTGGCGTGGTGGGCACGGCCGAGGAGAACCGCGGCCACAGTGCCGGCTTCTTCGAGGTCCTCACCAAGGAGCTGGCCCTGGACCAGGACCGGTCAGTAGTGGCGGGGAGGCGTCCCCTGGCGGGGCTATGAGATCCAGGGCCTTTCGGTAACGTTGGGGGACAGACACAGTCGTGACTCGCCTGCCCACGGGCACAGCAAAGCCTGCGGTCCCCGGGGTCCCGTGACCGTGGGGCTGCAGGGGGCGTGTGCACCCCGACGAGCTGAGCGTCTCCGTCTATGCGTGGGAAGGTTGCATTTTCCCGCTTCCAGGGGCACTGCACGATGGCTGGGATGCTGGACCTGCTTTGGGCCATGGTGGGGCAGGGTGTTGTTACCCTGAGCTAGCCATGACCTTCAGCATCTGTCTGCAGGCCTTTCTAAGAAATCCTGCAGTCCGGTTCCCGTCACTTTTTCAGGCCAGCAGGCAGAATTCTGAGTATGTCCTCAGATTATGACTTTTGGGCCTGTGGCCCAACCAGGTCCTAGGTGGAAGCTTCCAGGAGGGTCACAAGTCACGAAGAGGTGGCAAAAGCCTTGGCTTGGGTGTTTGGAGATTGAGTTCTTGGCCCAGCAAAGCTGGGGGATCCCAGGCAGGCCTGCATACAAGCCATCTCGGGTTTGCTGCCCCCCACTTCTATGAATAGAGAAGAATGGATTAAATGACTCCTCCCAGGCGCTCTGGCCTCCACACATGGGTTGGAGCTTCTTCCTGGATGAACAGTACTCTTGGGCTACACCCATGCCTGTGAGGAATAAAAGTAACAGAAGGTTGGAAGAACTTTCCAGAACTTAGCCCCCATTGGCCCAGGAATGCTGGTACGAGTAGCTACTCCATGTGGGTGCTCAGACCTGACCCTCAAGCTGTAAGAATTCTGGTAACAATAAAACCAAAAAACCAAATTCACTGCCACTGAGTTGATTCCGACTCAAAGCAACCCCCATTGGGTTTCCGAGACAGTAAATCTTTATGGAAGTAGATTGCTGAGTCTTCCCTCCACGGAGCAGCTGGTGGGTTTGAACCCCCTGTGTTCTGGTTGGCAGTCAAGTGCCTTAGGGACTACACCACCAGAGCTCCTGCTTTCTCTGGGCCAGGTACTTAAATGCGTGATCTCCTTGTTCACTACAAGCCCCCCTCCACAGTGCCCATTTTACAGACAGGGAAACCAAGGCCAAGTCACCTGCCTGCCTTCCATGCTCTCCCGAACCCTGGTGTGGTTCACCGGGAGTGTCCTGTCAGCTCTGTGATGGGACATTCATTTGCTCCACAGACAGTGGGGGCCACCCTGTGCCCAACCTTAAGCCCAGCTTTGAGGAGACTGAGGGGGGCTGAGGGGACTGCGTGTGCGCCCAGGGGCTTGCAGCCTTAAAACAATGCGAGCCTGAGCACTACCACAGAAAATACCACATCGAGGATCTGTCCTGGGTGGCCAATGCTGTTGTGCCCCGCCATCAGCCCAACGGGCCCCTGGCCCCGTCCAGGGAGTGGAGAAGGTTATCACTGGGGAGAAGCAGGCTTTCAGGGTGCCTGGGGGGTGAGGCTGACAGGCCTGGAGCCTCTGGTGGGAGGTGCCTGGCCGAGGGTCTTGGAGATTGAAGTGTTAGGCGAGGAACTGATGATATCTTTTTCTCCATCTTCTGAAGGATAATTATCCGCTTTTTCCCCCTGGAGCCCTGGCAGATTGGCAAGAAGGGGACGGTCATGACTTTCTTATGAGAGTGGCATGGAGGGTGTCGAGGGCCTGGGAGCTGGCTGCCCCCTCCAGAGCAGCCCACAAGCAGAGGAAAGTCCTGGTGGTACCCCTTCATGCAGACGTGCTGGTAACCTCAGTCCTCCTCCTCCCCCACAGCAAATAAACGAACAGAGAGCATCCTTCAAACGTGACTGCTTTGCCTCCCTGCACAGACACCCCCCCCTGCCCCCCCCCCACACGATCTGGACCCAAGCAGTGGGCTTGGTTCATGAGGAGAGGCCTGCAGGGAGTCTGGGAGGTGGGAGGTTGCCTGGCTTCAGAGCAACTGTGTTTCATGTACTTCAGCTGCTAAAATCTGAAGGTGCCCAGCACTTGTACCCCTTGGCATGGCTGTCCAGGAGGGGAGGGCAGCTGGGCTGGCCTGCACCTTCCTGCAAACTGTGCTGATCAGCAGTGGTCTGGGCGGTTCCCCGCCAGACAGGGCCAGGGCGGTCTGGACCTCAGGGATCTTCCCTTCACGTTTGTGAGTACCGCTTTCTCACCTGACTGGTACGGTAACACAGATGGATAAAACCAAACTCACTGCCAGAGAGTCGATTCTGACCCACAGCGCCCCTAGAGAACAGAGTGGAACTGCCTCAGGATTTCTCAGGCTGTCAGTCTTCATGGAAAGCAAAGCCCCAACCACACCCACTGCCAAGGAGTTGATTCCGACCCACAGCGCCCCTAGAGGACAGAGTGGAACTGCCCCACAGGGTCTCCAAGGCTGTCAGTCCTTATGGAAGCAAAGCCCAAACCACACCCACTGCTGTGG
>NW_006923176.1:4495-8010 GCF_000298275.1 Orycteropus afer afer | reverse complement strand
CTGTCAGTCCTTATGGAAGCAAAGCCCAAACCACACCCACTGCTGTGGAGTCTATTCTGACCCACAGCGCCCCTAGAGGACAGAGTGGAACTGCCTCAGGATTTCTCAGGCTGTCAATCTTCACAGAAGCAAAGCCCCAAGCACACCCACTGCCAAGGAGTTGATTCCAACTCACAGCGCCCCTAGAGGACAGAGTGGAACTGCCCCGGAGGGTCTCCAAGGCTGTCAGTCCTTATGGAAGCTGAATGCCTTATTTTTCTTCTGGTGGAAGGGCTGGTGGATTCAAACTGCTGATCTTATGGTTAGCAGCTGAATGCTTTAACCACTTTGCCACCAGGGCTCCTTGAAGGTACAGACGTGGGAAAACCCATGTCCTGGATGCCAAACCTGGAAACAGTGTCTGCCCCTAGTGGGTGGACCCCGCCCTGGTCTAAACACTGTCGGCTCCTTCCCCATTTCAGAACACAGACAGGCTTCAGCTGGGAGTGACCCACTGGACACTGGCAGGCACTGTTTCCCCGAAGTTAGGGGCTTGCCAGTGATTGTCCCCAGTCTACCAGTTAAAGTACCACACTGAGATTTTCAGCCTGCCCAGTTTACAAGGTTAGTTTCTAGTGAAATATACCTCTGCTTGCAGCTTGCACCTGCTGGCCTGGGGGGTGTTATAAAAGCCAGAGGCTTCTGTACTGATCCCTTGTTTCATGAGTCTCCTGCTTCCTGGAGGGCTGGAAAGGATTTTTGTGGGCTGAATGTGAATACATGGTTCAGTACCCAAGGATGAGACGCATACCTTGCAGGAATCTGCTGCCCGGTGTCCCTGTCAAATCTGCCATCCCCAGTGTAGTCAATGATATGTCATGCATGGCTGCCCCTCCCACCTCTTGGGCTTTCTCTCTGATGACCAGAGCGCTGGCGCTTCTGCCCTAGGCTCCTGGCAGGCTGGTTACTCCCTCCCTCCTGGTCAGCCCCCCTCCCCCATTTCCCCAGCTTCACTTCAAGCTGTAACTCCTGTGGGAAAGATTAGGTGATTCCTTTTCACAGGCCTGAGGGGAGGGGGAGGAAGCATGCTGAAAGTGACAAAGGCTTTGTGACAGTAAGCTTTAAGCTCATTTGCTGCATTCTGAAGTAGTTACATCCTGAGAGTTGCTTAACAAAGTATCCTGTTGGGCTAATATTCCTTTACATTTGCAGTCTGTCTATTTTAACTAACTTAGTCTCTGCTTTATTTACAGATTTACAGGGGGCTAATAGAAATAGTGGGAGAGCTAGGGTGTGAGGTTTCAGTTTGGGCCTGAGAATGTAAACCAGCAACTAATCATACCTAGCCCAGCTACAAAGTTATTCACAAGGTCTCTCTTTGAACATTACCCCTTCTGTTTCTCATCCTCCTGCTCACCCAGGGGCCTTCTCTGGGGCCAGCTGCACGCACATTTTTAATAGACACCTTATTAGTCCTCTAGATTCTGACTCTAGGACAGGGTAGAGCCACCCTGGAAGGTCTCCCAGGCTGTCAGTCTAAGGGGGAGCAAAGCCCAAACCACACCCACTGCCATGGAGTCCATTCCGACCCACAGCGCCCCTAGAGGACAGAATGGAACTAACTATCCCACAGGGTCTCCCAGGCTGTCAGTCTTCACAGAAGCAAAGCCCCAACCACACCCACTGCCTTGGAGTCAATTCCCAATCACAGCATCCCTAGAGGACAGAGTGGAACTGTCCCACAGGGTTTCCAAGGCTGTCAATCTTTCCAGAACCTGTCTGCCTCATCTTTCTCCCCAGGGGTGGCTGGTGGGTTGGAGCCACTAACTTTAGTTAGCAGCGTGTGCTTTAACCACTATGCCACCAGAGCCTCCCAGTAAGATAAAGCCAAACCAAACTCACTGCCATCAAGTTGAGTCTGACTCATAGCAACCCTTCTTGTGTTTCCCAGATTTACTGTAAAGTAAATCTTTAGAAGTAGATTGCCCCATCTTCCTTCCCCAGAGTGGCTGGTGGGTTTGAACTTCCAACCTTCTGGTTAGCAGTCCGATGCCTTAGGAACTGAACCACCAGAGCCCCTTTCCCAATGAGATAAGGAGAGTAGAAATGTAATTTTTGAGTAAAACCAGATGGCAGGCAGTTACAGACCAGAGGAAGGCCTTTACACCACTGATGACTAGCTGCTGACCTGGCCACAGGCTGAGACTGGATGAAGGCAACATTTGCACACTGAATCGCACACCCCTGGGTGGAGATTTAACATTACAATGAGATAGGCTAATGACGCATCTCTGCATCCCTCACTGCTGTTGTATGTATAACAAGCTTATGATGTCATTTTCACTCTATAAATTAGCAGCTTAAAGAGCACTTACAGGCTGACAGATTGGGGGAATTTCCCTGTCTCAGCTAGTCAGTGACCTTAAATAAGAGCCATGCCTTCTGTTCACCTCAGTGTATCTTTATTGGCTTTAGTCATACAGGGCAGGTGAACCCAGAACTTTGTGGGTAACAGTACCTCCATTATTTTTCTAGGGTTCACCACTACCTGCCTCTGACCCCTAACCAAAAAAAAAATATCTGTTTCCTTCAAGACAAAACTAAAAACCAAGCCAAAGTTACTGCCATAGAGTTGGCTGCAACTCACAGCAACCCCCTTTGGGCTTCCAAGGTGGTAAATCTTTATGAAAGTTGTTGCGGCCGGCACAACAATTCAAGAACGGGGGTAAGAGAATGGGTTAAAAGGAAAAGAAAGGCAGTGTGGGGACGGGAGGAACACTCAGAGCCATTGCAAAGCAGTGTCAAATTTTATTATGATTCTTCTCAAGCTTATATACAAACATAATGGGGGAAATGTTGCAGAATTAACATGTTACAAATTTAAGCCAACTTCCTTGTTCCCGAGGCACTCAGGCCACCTTTCACCTTGTTCCTGTTTTCATCTTCCTAGTTTGTACCTAAAACTGATTTGTTCTAAGATAAATATTTTCCCCATAGATTGGCTTACGTATATCTAGGTTTACTTAAAGGTTATGCTCTACCGCACTTGCCACGTCTTACCTACAACACAGGGGAAAACATGGGCGGTGGTGTCCTAAGAGCAGGGCTCAACCTAGTTTCAGGTACATATGAAAGCATGACCTATTTTTGGGAGCCTTGCTCTATTAGTCACTCACCACTACATACCTCCAGTAGGTATGGCGCTCTCCACAAAAAGTAGATTGCCCAATCTTCTTTCCGCGGAGTGGCTGGTGGATTTGAACCACCAACCTCCTCCTGGCTAGCTGTCAGATGCCTTAGGCACTACCTCCTGGCTTATCGATAAGGAGATCAGGTGAGGTTGTGGTTAAAGCGTTTGCTGCTAACCAAAAGTTAGGTGGTTTGAAACCACTAGCTGCTCTGTGGGAGAAACAAGAGCCAGTTTGCTTCCGTGAGAATTGACAGCCTTGGAGACCCTGTGGGCAGTTCCACTCTGTCCTCTAGGGGCGCTGTGGGTCAGAATGGACTCCACGGCAGTGGGTGTGGTTTGGGCTTTG
>NW_006923176.1:404-4392 GCF_000298275.1 Orycteropus afer afer | reverse complement strand
TGACAGCCTTGGAGACCCTGTGGGCAGTTCCACTCTGTCCTCTAGGGGCGCTGTGAGTGGGAATGGGCTCCATAGCAGTGGGTGTGGTTTGGGCTTTGCCTCCCTGAAGACCGACAGCTTTGGAGACCCTGTGGGGCAGTTCCACTCTGTCCTCTAGAGGCGCTGTGGTCAGAATGGACTCAACATTAACTAGTTCTGTCTGGTATATCAGTAAAGCTTTGTTGTACTGAGTGTATTCTTCAGCATGATTTTACTGTCTTCGAATAAAGTCAAAGAGATGCTCATAACATTCATTTCTATTTAAATAAACCTTGTTGGCCTCTAACAGTTATGAATTCAACCACTGTGTGAAGCCTTACCCCAGAACACTATTAGCTTCCAAAACAGTAACCTTTTCAGTCCGAGACAACTGTCGGGAAACCTTTCCATAGTGAAACCTTTTTTTTACAGCTCTAAAACGCTGTCCCTCCCCCCACGCCCCCCTAGTCGTTGGCCAGAGCTTGCTCTTTTTCTATTTCTTTCTATACTTTGGCTTGTCTGTGCTTCGGGGCTTCAGAGCCTTTTTCGGGAGATGAGACGCACTATTATCAGCGCCCTTAGTCTGGGTTCCGGTTAAGTGTCTTCCCAGGTTGCGTGGTGTTCGGATCACCTGTCCCGCCTTGTAGCAGTAATACACCTCGTCGTTTAGCGACGGCCGGGCACTGAGTTCGGCTCTTCATACGCAGTGGAAGCGATGGAGTCCTTTGAATCCCCAAACAACCGGCTACGAGCGCCCACGGAACCAAGGAGAGGAGGGTGAGCAGAGAGGCCGGGAGAGCGAACGGCGCGCACCTCCCCTTCCGCTGATTGGCTGGTGGCGCCGTCCTGGAGCCAATGAGAGCGCGCCTTGTTGTCAGGCGCGCAGCCGGCCGGCGCGAGGGTCGGGACCGACGGGTTGTTGCCGTGGAGACGCCGGTGAGCGCCAGGGCGCCGAGTTCGGGGGCAGTCCCCGGGGTTGGGGGTGAGGTTCCACCGGGGCGGGGGCGCGACTTGCAGGGGCCGCCGGCGCGCGGGTAAGACCCTTGGGGCTCTGCGTGCAGCCCAGTGCAACAGTCGGGAAAACTGAGGTTGCAGAGCGTGACGGCGAGGCCGGACCTCCTTGCATACCCCAGGCACTCGCGTAGCCCTATGGGGCCGAGGACCGACCCTGGCCCGGGACGCGGCTCACAGCGACCACAGCAGGAGACGCCATTGATTCGGCGTCTGCGGTGGCAAGCCGGGCGCCTAGCCGTAACCCGCGTCCTTTCTCTTCACGTTCACAGCCACCCTGTGATGGCGACCGATGATTTTGGCGCCGCCTTCAGGGGAGAGCGAAGTGACTCGCCTAAGACCACCTAGCTAAGCAGCGGGTCAGCGCCACCCCGGACTGCAAACCCCGACAGTTCTGCGGGTCTCAGGAGGGAGGGTCTGGCTAGACCGCACCTGACGCTCCCAATGTCAACATGGGTGGCTTTGGGGACCTGCATCGCTACATCTGACATGACTCGTTGTGCAACAGAACAAACCATTGCCCAGTTTGGCTCCAGCCTCCGAGCGCGAGCCCATTGTTGCAGCCACAGTGTCAGTCTGTCTGTTGAGGGTGGCCCATTGTGTCATCATTCCATCTCCTTGAGGGTTCTGCGCTGTGTCAGTCATATTTTGACAGTAGTCCATTGTGTCATTCCATCACTTTGAAGGCTTTGCACTGTGTCAGTCCATTTCATTGAGCGTTGTCCTTGTTTTCGCTGACTGGTTAGAACTAAACTATTTTTAGAATGGGCCCCTTCAGGGATCGGTAAACTTGCTGTAAAGGGCCAGATAGTAAGTATTTTAGGTTTTGTAGGCCATACTTAGCTTTGGTTTTGTGATGTTAAAGCAGACAAAGACCAGATTTTGTTTATGAGTACTGAAATTTGAATTTGATGCAATTTTCATGTGTCATGAGGTTTTTTTTTTTAACTGTTGAGAAATGTGAAAAATATTCTTTACCAGTCACCTGGCAGTGTTAAACAGCAAAGATGTCACTTTGACAACTGAGGTGCACCTGACCCAATCCACTTTTCAGTCCCCTCATATGCATGTGAGAGCTGGACAATGAATAAGAAAGATGAAAGAAGAGTTGATGCAGCTAAATTGTGGTGTTGACGAAGAATACTGAAAATACCGTGGACTGCCAGAAGAACGAACAAATTCTGGAAGTCCAGCCAGAATGCTCCCTAGAAGCAAGAATGACCAAACTTTGTCTCAGCTACTTTGATCATTTTAGAAGGGATCTGTCCCTGGAGAAGGATACCATGCTTGCTAAAGTAGAGGGTAGGAACACTGGTGGCATAGTGTCTGAGGCATTTGACTGCTAACCAGAAGGCTGGTGGTTCAGACTCACCAGCCATTCGGTAGGAAGGTTGGGCAGTCTACTTCCGCAGAGATACCACCTTGGAAACCCAAGGGGGGTTCGCGATGTCAGAACTGATTGGACGGCAGTGAGATTTTTATTTTTCTTAAGTAGAGAGTCAGCGAAAAAAGGGAAGGCCCTCAATAAGATGGATTGACACAGTGGCTGCAGTGATGGGCTCAAGCACAGTAAGGACTGTGAGGCTGGCTCAGGACGAGACAGTGTTTCACTCTGTTGCACATGGAGTCACTATGAGTTGGAGCCAACTCGAGGGCACCTAACAGCAACAATCCAGTGAAAAAGCACCCTAATGGTGCAGTGGTTTAGCACTGGGCTGCTAACTGAAAGATAGTTGGTTCAAAGCCACCAGCCATTCTGCAGGAGAAATGAGTCAGTCAGCTTTGGTAAAGATTGACAGCCTTGGAGACCCTCTGAGGCAGTTCCACTCTGTCTTCTGGGGTGCTGTGAGTGAAATCCACTTGATGGCAGTGAATTAATGGCTGATGATCACAGCATCTTCTCATGTATTTGTTTGGCCATTTGAATGTCTTTGGTGAAGTGAAGTGCCTGTTCATCTCCTTTACTCATTTGTTTTTAACTTTTTACTGTGATTTGAATGAAAGTTTACAGAAAAAATTAGTTTTCATTCAACAGTTCAACCATTTTGATTCATGACATGATTACCATCCCCACCACGTAACAGCTCTCTTCTCACTTTGTCCCTGTGTCTCCCATTTCCTTTCGTCCTTCTTTCCTGTCCCTTCCTGCCCTCTGAGCTTTCTCCCTGGGCACGTGCTACCTTTTGGATCTTGTAGGGTTGGTTGTCCTAAGGAGTGTGTCCCTCCCTCCCTCCCTGGGGTTACTGTTGGCTGCCTGAACATCGTCTTTGTGGAAGTGCCTGTTCATGTTCTCTGCCCATTTTTGAATTGGATTGTTTGTACTTTTATTGTTGAGGTGTTGGAGTTTTCTATAACTTTTAGAGATTATTCCCTTGTCAGGTAGGTTGTTGTCAAGTATTTTTTCCCACTCTGTAGGTTCTGCTTTTACTCTTTTGGAGAAGTCTTTCTACGTGCATAAGAATTTAGTTTTCAGAAGGTCCCAGTCACCTAGTTTATCTTCTGCTGTGTGTCCATGTTTGGTCATGTTTCATGGTCTATTTATGCTGTAAGTTAGGGCCCCTAAGATTCCTCTCATTATCTTCCTTTAGTTTCGGTTTTACATGGAGGTCTTTGATCCATCTTGAGTTAGATTTAGTGTATGGTGTGTGATATCAATCCTGTTTCATTTTTCTGCAAAGGAAACCTCTGTTACAGAGACTACCTCTTTTCCATTTAGTTGGTTTGGGGCCTGTCCGTGGCGGGTAGCTTTACTTCTGGGTTCTCACTTCTTTCCCATTGGTTTATGTGTCTGTCATTGCACCATACCCTGCTCTTCTGATTACCATGGCTAAGATCCAGAAGTGTGAGGACGCCTACTTCGTTGTTCTCCTTCAGTGCTGCTGTGTTCATCCGGGACCTCTTTCCTTTCCGTGTAAAGTTGGTGATGATTTTTCTCATCTCATTAAAGAATGGTGTTGGA
>NW_006923176.1:0-304 GCF_000298275.1 Orycteropus afer afer | reverse complement strand
TATGGGAAGATTGCATTGTGTCTATAGATTGGATGGTATTGACATTTCTACAGTGTTGAGGCTTCCCGTTCATCCGGGACCTCTTTCCTTTCCGTGTAAAGTTGGTGATGATTTTCTCATCTCATTAAAGAATGGTGTTGGAATATGGGAAGATTGCATTGTGTCTATAGATTGGATGGCATTGACATTTCCACAGTGTTGAGGCTTCCTGTTCTTCCGGGACCTCTTTCCTTTCCGTGTAAAGTTGGTGATGATTTTCTCATCTCATTAAAGAATGGTGTTGGAATATGGGAAGATTGCATTG
>NW_006923175.1:59741-61306 GCF_000298275.1 Orycteropus afer afer | reverse complement strand
TGTCTGTGTTAATTGGTTTCCCTTTTCTTTGTTGAAGAGGGTCTGTGCAATCCTTCTGCCTAGTCCGCCATCTTGCCCCGCCTCCGTGACTATGCTTTTGAAAAGGCTTTATCCTCTAGATATACAGATGAAATTCTTCATGGGTGGAATGATATCATGTTTTGGATTTGCTTCAGAATAATTGGTGGGACAGGGGGAAGTAGGTGGGGTATAGAAGAAATTAGATTGGCCATAAAGTGATCATTGTTGAAGATGGGAGACAGGCACATGGGTTTATTAGACTCTTTGAAGTGTTCCCTTCTAAAAATTGTTGTTTAAATTCTAGGTCTTTGGCTGAACAAAATATAAATGGATAGAGGTGGGTGGGTGTTCAGTATGGAAAGGGGTACAGGTGGGGAGTTTGAGGGTTCAAACACCCTGCAGAAGACACCTGGAGGCTGTCAAACCAGGGCTGTGTTAAATAAATGGAGGGGACTTCTGAGGGAGACTTTTTTTTTTTCCTTTTGGTTTCCTCATATATTTATTAAGCAGCTCATTTCAGTTTTGAAAACAGAATGGTCGTAAGTAAGAGACAAGTCTATCTCAGGTAGGATGCAAAAAAGTGTCCTTAAAGGAGCAATCTCTCCAGCCTGGAGCTCATTCACCCTAGGGCTCCTGGGTGACTGGCTGATTCTACTTTTACAAAACAGGGTTTGTCAGCCCTTTGAGACAGAACTCAGAGTGGTGGGGGAAGGGAGCTCACATGGTGTGAGAAGACGATGGGGCTTCCTGCCAAATGCTGTTGTTAGCAGCTGTGGAGCCAACCTTGATTCATGGGACACCAGTACAATAGGATCAGACCACAGAGCTTCCACTGGCTTTTGTTTTCAGAAGTAGGTCACCAGGCCTATCTTCCTAGTCCATCTTAGTCTGGAAGCTCTGTTAAAATCTGTTCAGCATAATATTGTTGTTGTTAGGTGTCGTTGCCTCGGCTCTGACTCATAGTGACCCTATGTACAACAGAATGAAACACTGCCCAGTCCTATGCCAGCCTCACAATCCTTGCTACACCTGAGCCCATTATTGCAACCACTGTGTCTATCCATCTCACTGAGAGCCTTCTCCCTTTTTTGTTGACCCACCACTTTACTAAGTATGATATCCTTCTCCAGGGAATGGTTCCTTCTGACAATATGACCATAGTAGGTGAGACGAAGTCTGGCCATTCTCGCTTCCAAAGACCATTCTGACTGCACTTCTTCCAGGACCAATTTGTTAGTTCTTTTGGCAGTCCATGGTACTTTCAGTATTCTTCAGCAACGCCACAACTCAAAACACACATCAACTCTTCTTCGGTCTTCCTCATTCATTGTCCAGCTCTCAAATGCGTAGGAACCAAAAACAAAACAAAACCAAACCTCACTGCTATCGAGTTGGTTCTGACTCATAGCTATCGCTCCTTGAGTTTCTGAGGCAGTATCTCTATGGAAGTAGATTGCCCGATCTTCCTTCCGAGGAGTGGCTGGTGGGTTTGAACTGCCAGCCTTCTGGTTAGCAGTCAAATGTCTTAGGCATTACGCCACATG
>NW_006923175.1:55929-58871 GCF_000298275.1 Orycteropus afer afer | reverse complement strand
CCTTTCTTTGGAATGGGTACAAATATGGATCTCTTCCAGTCAGTTGGCCAGGTAGCTGTCTTCCAAATCTCTTGGCATAGACAAGAGAGTGCCTCCATTGTGGCATATATTTGTTGAAACATTGCAATGGGTATTCCGTCAATTCCTGGAGCCTTGTTTTTCACCAATCCTTCATTGCAGCTTCAATTTCTTCCTTCAGTACCATTGGTTCTTAACATATGACACTTCCTGAAATAGATGAACATCAATTAATTCTTTTCGATACAGTGACTCTGTGTATTCCTTCCATCTTCTTTTGATGTTTCCTGCATCATTTGATATTTTGCCCATAGAATCTTTCAATATTGCAACTTGAGGCTTAAATTATTTCTTTATTTCTTTCAGCTTGAGAAATGCTGAGCATGTTCTTCTTTTTTGGTTATCTAACTCCAGGTCTTTGTATTATAATAATTGACATTGTCTTCTTGAGCTGCTCTTTGAAATCTTCTGTTCTTCTCTTTTATCTTCTCATTTCTTCTACTTGTTTTAACTACTCTCCATTTAAGGGTAAGTTTCAGAGTCTCTTCTACATCCATATTAGTCTTTTCTTTCTTTCCTGTCTTTTAAATGACTGCTTGCTTTCTTCATGGATGATGTTCTTGATGTCATCCCACAATTCCTCTGGTTTTTGGTCATTGGTGTTTAATGCATCAAATCTATTCCTTAGATGGTCTCTAAATTCAGGAGGGATATATTCAAGGTCATATTTTGGCTCTCTTGGACTTGTTTTAATTGTCTTCAGCCTCAACTCAAACTTGCATATGAGCAGTTGATGGTCTGTTTCACAGTTAGCTCCTGGCCTTGTTTTGGCTGAAGATATTGAGCTTCTCCATTGCCTCTTGCTGCAGATATAGTCAATTTGCTTCCTGTGTACTCCGTCTGGTGAAGTCCATGTGTATAGCGCCTGATTATGTTGTTGAAAAAAGGTATTTGCAAGGAATAAGTCATTGGTCTTGCAAAATTCTATCATGTGATTTCCAGTGTTATTTCTATCACTAAGGCCATACTTTCCAACTACCAGTGATTCTTTTTTGTTTCCAACTTTTGCATTCCAATCACCAGGAATAATCAACACATCTTGATTGCATGTTTGGTCAATTTCAGACTGCAGAAGTTGGTGAAAAACCTTCAATTTCTTCATCTTTGGTACATAAATCTGAATAATAATTGTATTAACTGGTCTTCCTTGTATGCATATGGATATTATCCTATCACTGGTAGCATTGTACTTCAGGACAGATCTTGAAACATTTTTTTGTGATGGAGAATGCCACACCATTTCTCTTCAATTTGTCATTTCCAGCATAATAGATCATATGGTTGTCTGATTCAAAATGGCCAAAACCGGTCCATTTCAGCTCACTAATGCCTAGGATATCCACCGTTATGCATTCCATTTCATTTTTGACAACTTCCAATTTTCCTAAATTCATACTTTGTATATTCTATGTTCCGATTATTAATGGATTATTATTATTCTGATTATTATCTGCAGATGTTTCTTCTAATTTTGAGTCGTGGCACATCCCCAAATGGAGGTCCCAAAAGCTTTACTCCATCCACATCATTAAGGTCAGCTCCACTACGAGGAAGCAACTCTTCCCCAGTTGTATTTTGAATGCCTTCCAGCCTAAGGGTCTCATCTTCTGGCACCATATTGGACAATGTTTCAGGGCTATTCATAACGTTTTCCAGTAACATATCAGATGGTGTATCACTGCCGTTCATAAGGCTTTCACTGGCCAATTCTTTGAGAAATAGATGGCCTCTTCCTTCTTCCGAGTCTGTCTTAGTCTGTAAGCTCCACTGAAACCTGTCCACCATGAGTGCCCCTGCTGATATTTGAAATACTAGTGGCATAGCCTCCAGCCTCACAGCAACACACAAGCCACCACAGTACGACAAACTGATAGACATGTGGTGGCTCAGCATCGTAGCAACACAGAATGTAGCACTGTGCATTTTCTGGGGATCGAACCTAGGTCTCCTGAATGGAAGGTGAGAATTCTACTGAACCACCAATGCCCTAGCAGCAGCTCCATGTCTTCAGGATTCTGGGTGCTCAAGCATATGTTCCAGACTCCTGAAAGAGCACTTACCCTTTCCAAAGGGTGTTTTTCCTTTTTGCACACATGGGGCTTGTGCTGGGAGGAGGTTTCCCAGCTGGTGTCAGGGAGGGCCCACACTGGGTATTCTCAGCTCACACAAGGGCCCTGGAGGGAATGATTTTTGCATGCTCAGACCCCTCCTCCTTCTCCATTTCTGTGGTCCTCACACTCTTGTCTTCTGTAGACCAGTCTTGTACACAGAAAGCAGTAAGATCAACCATGACCGCCTGTGAAAAGAAGGCAGCATTTTGGGTGAATCAGGTGATCCAGTGAGAGTTTATCTTCACTTCCTCTTGGTGTCCCCTGTAAACAGCAGTCTGTGTGTAGCTGTGTATACCATATTGATTTCTGCCACACCCAATGTCTTCCCTGCTTGGAGGTGAAAGCTAAGGGACTATGGGCATTTTGAGGGAGACAAAATGCATTAATCTGCTTGGAGTGGCAGGATTTTACACCAATAGCCTTCCCAGTGGAATAAAAAATCTCCTGGAAGAATGACTTCCAATTATGAAACTTTTAATTTAGATGTTAAAGTAAGAACTCTGACTGATTTTCTAACATGAAGGCCAATAACTTTTTCTACTTTAAAAGTGAGACAGCTCCATTAAAGAACTCTTGGAAAATGGAAAAAAGAAAAACCCACCCATCCATGATCCTATAACCCAAACATAAGCACTAAATCTATTTAGGTCCCTTTTATTGCACTAGCTATGTGTTTGTTTGTTTGTTTTATGCACAGTCCCCACCATCTTGCATCAATGGTTGAAAGTCTTGCAAACACAAATTTTTATGTAA
>NW_006923175.1:0-25398 GCF_000298275.1 Orycteropus afer afer | reverse complement strand
AATATTTATGTGCTTTCAAAGACTTCTCCAAAAGAGTCAAAAGAGAACTTACAGATTGGGAAAAAATATTCGGCAATGACATATCTGACAAGGGACTTATCTCTAGAATTTATAGAAAACACCAACACTTCAATAATAAAAAGACAAATAATCCAATTAAAAAATGGGCAGAAGACATGAATACACACTTCAAGGAGGATATTCAGGTGGCCAGCAAACATATGAAGAAATGCTCACGATCATTAGCCATTAGAGAGATGCAAATCAAAACAACAATGAGATACCATCTTGCCCCAGCACTATAGCAAAGTTCAACAAGATAAAAAATAACAAATGCTGGCGAGGATGTGGAGATATTGGAACTCTCATACACTGCTGGTGGGACTGTAAAATGGTAGCACCACTGTGGAAAGCAGTATGGTGATTTCTTAAAAAGCTGGAATTAGAAATGCTGTTTGACCCAGCTATTCCATTACTAGGTATACATCTTAAAGAACAGAGACATGACAAGAACAGACATATGTACACCCATGTTCATTGCAGCACTATTTACAATAGCCACAAGATGGAAACAACCTAGGTGTCCATCAACTGAGGAATGGATAACCAAACTTTGGTACATACACACAATGGAATACCATGCAACACTAAAGAATAACCTAGAATCTGCAAAACACCACATAATGTGGATGAACTTGGAGGACATTATGCTGAGTGAAATAGGTCAATCACAATAGGACAAATATTGTATTAATCTGTTATTGTAAAAGTCAAGGAGAGGTTTATCTATGGAAGGAAATTTTCTTTGTTGGTTACCAGGGGTGGGAGGGGAGGGGAAGGAGTACTGTTAGATAGGTAGAGATAAGTATTGATTTGAGTGAAGGGAAGGGCAATGTACCAAATGTGAGTGATCAACATGGTGGCATTGAGGAAGAGGAAGACATAGAGAGGTACATGGGAGGTACAGAAAACAAAGATGAATCCTTTTGCACATACAGTACTGCATTGTCAGTGAAGGCAAACATGGGTATATGAGTGGATAGATGGGTGGACAGGCTGAAATATTAGTTGTTTGTATGAAGCAGGGAGTGTACCCAAGACCATGTATAGGGTTGGTATACAATGGTCCTATAAGTGTATTTTTATGATCTGAATTCCCAGGTGTATAGTAGAGCTGACAAGGGACAAGTTTGTAGTTCCTTCTTGGTCACAGCCAGCTACCCAGAGGGCCCGAGTAGCTGTACCTGTGGGCTTGGGACTATAGTCACAGGGGACATCAAGCTCAATTGGCATAACATACTACACAAAACATTGTTCCACCTCCTACTTTGGCAAGTAGCAACTGGGATCTTAAAAGCTTGCGAGCAGCCATCTAGATGCAATGATGGGTCTCTCCTTGTCCAGAGCAAAGAAGAATGAAGAAAACCAAAGATTCATGGAAACAATTAGTTCCAGTGACTGGTACACCATACAATCCGCAGCCTTTATGACTATGAGACCAGAAGAACTAGATGGTGCCTGGCTACCAATGCCAACTCCTTGGAGGGGGATCTATGTAGGGGATCCTGGATAGAGAGGGAGAACAATGTGGAACAAAACTCAAAATCATTTGGGAGGGAAAAAAAAGTGGACCAGTTTTGCTGGTCTGATAGAGTCTGGTGGAACCACTGAGATTATGGTCCCTAGCTGCCCTTCAGGTCTGGAATTGAACCCACACCTGTAGCTTCCAGCCAAACAAAAGACAGGCATAGGAGCTGAACATTTACCTCAAGTAGATACACTCCTTGGAGAGAACAAACGTGGGAGAAAGAAGGGCTGTTTATGCATAGGAAGACAGCTCAGGGGGCAGGAGTGCATGGAGGGATGGACACAGGGAAGAGGTGACTGTTGGGAAGAAGTGGGAGGAGAGCTGTTGCATTGTGGTGAATTGTGGTCAATATCATGAGACAAAGAGCACGGAAAGTGAATTTGCTCTGTAAGTTTTCACCCAAATCATAATAAAAATTAAATAAATAAATAAACATTAAAGCACAAAATGCTAAAGAATCTCCTCACAATCCCTTTCACAAATCCCCATCATCCCTTTCTCCTAAACCTTCAAAGTAACCATCACCACCAGCTTGGCGTGTAGCTTGCCATCCTCTGCCTGTGCATTTGTGTATGCACACTTGCACATGTTCCCATATGCAGGTTTTTCATTTTTTATATATGTATACATACATCATCATGCAGTGTGTATTGTTTTTTAACCAATTTCTTTTTTCTCTTAATAATACGCCTTAAAGATCTTTCCATATCCCAGAGTCCCTGGGTGGCGTAGACAGTTCGTGTTTGATGACTTACTGAAAGGCTGGCAGTTCGTATGCACCCAGTGATGCCACAGAAGAAAGACCTGGCTTTTGGAAGATCACCATCATTGAAAATCCTATGGAAGCAGTTCTCTGAAACGTGTGGGGTTGTCACGAGTTGGAGTCTACTCAACGGCAATGCGTTTTAGGTATAGATTCATCTCATTATTTTTTAAGTATTCCATTGTATGGATGTGCCATTCATTTCTCTAGTGATGTATATTTAACGGAGTTTCTCCTTTTTTACTATGAATCCTATTGCAATGAACATCACTATACCGACAACTTCTTAGACATCTGTAATACTTCTGTAGGGTAGATTGCTGGGATGGCGGGGCTGAAGAGGTTGTCCATTTACATTTTGACCAATATTGATACATAGATTTTGAAAATGCCTTTCCTCCCTCTCCTTCCACCACTATTCGAGAGTGCCTATTTCTCTACATCTTCACCAGCACTGTGCATCTTAAGGCTTTATCATTTTTGTCTCTTTAAGTGCTGTTATCCACTTAAGCCTCCTGTCTCACTTCATAGAACTTTTACACCATCACACCTTAAACATCCTATTATCCAGCCACAGTGGTCATGCCAGCCATTTAAAGTTTGAGAGCAGGTCTGTCCCCTGGGTGACAAATGGACCCTACCTTGAAATCTGGAGACATCACCAGCATTCACTGTTTAATATTTATTGGGAGCCCGCGTTTGCCAGGCCCACACATCAACCAAGACCTTTGGGAAGAAAACATGCCGTGATTTGAAAGGCCGGGATTACTTAATAAAAAGCGACAGCCCCATCAGAGCCACAGGGGTGCCGCTCTTTCCCTGGGCGACTGTATGTTCCCGGTGAAGCAGGTGGGGCGTGTCCCCCTCTGAGAAGCCACATTAATACGGCAGCTGGTCTCCTCCAGGATGTCTGCACAATATGACGGAGCTCATCATTTTTCCGTCTATGAGCAATTAAACGGCACCAGGACGTCCTGCATCTTTATATCATCCCCTAATGACTGTGGTGGGGAGGGTGAATATGGAGTGCCCACACCGCGGTTAATTGGCAAAGTGATCACCTTTCTTCAGGGGCCAACCGTCCGGTGCACTGGCTCACTTCCAACCTCTATCTCTTCCCAAGACCAGAAAACAACCGGCTTTGTCCTGCGCAAAGCACACCTCTGGAATTAAATGTCATTTGCAAAGCCCGTAATTGTTGGAAGAGACAGCAGCGTCTTTTTTTCCCTTCTCAGACTCTGATACCTTTCACCCGGCCCACTCCCACCCCTGCTCCCCCGCCTGCAGACTTTTGTTCCCCGAGTCCCATCCGCAGGCCTGTCAGATTGCATTTTTAATTGCATCGAGACAAAAAGCCATCTGGAGCTCCTGGTCTCCACTGTCAGTGGGCTGCCGTTCCCAGGGTCTCCTGCCAGGCCCCCGATTAAGAGTCACCACCTACCAGCCCTCATTCTTTATTTTTTACCCCGCCTTCCCGGCGCCCCCCTCAGCTCCGGAGGCCTTTGTCCCCCTGCTCCCCCCACCCATCCCTGGGATGCAGCGCACCTTGTCTCGGCAGAACTACTGGGCTGTCAGCTTTTATTAAGCATGTGGGGGAAAGCATCACGATTTCAGGTGGCTGAGAGCTTACAAATTTCTCATTTGGTTCTGTGAGCCCTGGGTTTCTCCTCTGGTTGCTGATATATTTACTCTAGGCTGCAGGTGTTTCTCTTTTCCTTTCTGCTTACCCTCTCCCACAAAGGCCATCAGCTCCAAACCTAAATAGTACTTCAGATAAGAGCTTTTGTGAGGTCATCAAAGCCGAGGGCATAGCTCTGAAAACGGGTGTCAGGAACACTTGTCTTTCCTTGGCTCCAACAGCCCAGCAGAGGGAGTCTCTTTGGATGCCTGGGAGGTGGTAAGGAGGGTGGTGATGTTAGGTGCCATCGAGTTGATTTCTGGCTCATAGTGACCCCATGTGACTGAGTCAAACTTCCCCATCAGATTTCCTAGGCTGTAATTGGCATAGTACCTAAGGCATTTGACTGCTAAGCAGAAGGCTGGTGGTTCAAACCCACCAACCACTCCTTGGAAGGAAGACTTGGCAATCTACTTCCATAGAGATACTGCCTCAAAAGCCCAATGAGGGGTGGCTATGAGTCGGAATCGATCCGACGGCAGTGAGTTTGGACTTTTGAGTTTTAATCTCTACAGAAGCAGATCCTTCTCCCAAGGAGCCACTGGGTGGGTCCAAACTGTGAACCTCACAGCTGAGCACTGCACATTGTGCCATCAGGGCTCCTTGGTGAGGAGGATAGTGGGAAGGATGAGAAGCTGCTTCCCCCAGGCTGGGCAGAGCATGAGGGATTTTATTTGTACTTTGGGATGTGTGTGTGTGTGTCTCTGTGTGTGTGTGTTTTATTGGGAGTTAGAAGTCAGGCCCAATGTGACAAGAAAGGGCTTCAAGTTGGAACCAGAAGGCTCTGCTCAAATGGTCTTTGGCCTGTGATGGAATGTGGTGAGACATGGCTGCAGGAAGACCAATGCTCCTGTAAAGGCTGAAGGAATCAGGTGGGTTTGGGGACACTGCTGCAACAGTTAAGAATACGGGCTTTGGCATCACTCGCACTTTCAAATCTGGGTACCGCCTCACCCTCACGAGAGCTGTGAGACCTTGGACAACAGGTGTTACTTCTCAGGTTCTCAGTGCTAATAATAATCCGATAACCTCATAGGGCTGGTGTGAGGGTTGAATGAGATAGTGAGTGTAAAGCTTTAAGTACTGTGCTTAGCTGAGTGTAAAGCTGAAGCATTAAGTAAATAAATGCTCAATATGGCTATTGTTAATATCCTCTGGGTCAGGCTTCAGGAATCCTTGAGTGGCACAAACAGTTAAGCACTTGACTACTAGCCAAAAGATTAGTGGTTCAAACCCACCCAGAGGTACTTAGAAGTCAGGTCTGGCTGGCAATCTGCTTCCAAAGGGTCATAACGTTGAAAACTCTGTGTAGCGGTTGTACTCTGCATACTTGGGGTCACTGTGAGTCGAATCCAACCAACAACTACAATAAGCCAGGCTTCAGACTCAGAGCCCTCTGCTCTTGATCCCTACTCTGCGATCTGTCATTCATCTTTGGCCGTCATTCATCTCCTGAGATAGATGGTCACTCTTGGGAATTCTTCCCCAGATGGAGAAGGGGCCAGAAATCTGCACTGGATTGTATGGCGTGTGCTCTCCACAATGTTGAGCCAACAGCTTCCCCTACGCTGGATACTTAAGGAGATTCCTGGAGCTCCTTCCCCTCTACAGATTGCTTCAAGATGGTAGAAGGTTGTAGAAAGGTCAATACATCAAAAATAGCGTGCCTAAACTGCACTCGGCCAGAACTGCAGCTTCAAATTCCAGAGCAGCTCCGAGGAGGATGTAACTCATAGTGAAACAAGTCAGCAACTGGCCTTTGGCTCAGAAGTCTAACCAGAGGCTTAAAGCATGAACGTGTTCATTGCTCTCCCCTCTTGTTCGACACTAACATGCATTTGGGTTTGAGCAAATGCATCCTAGCACTTAACAGGGGTTTGCATATGAGGGCCACTCAGCACATGCCTGTCCAGGGATGAGCACAGCCTCCTTGTCCTGTAAGCACTGGTCCCTTTTTTAGAGGGGACATGGTTGTGCAGAAAGGAGCTTACAGCTCCTGAGCACACACATTTGCTGTTTAATTCACACAAAGTCTTATGAAGTAGGTTTTATTACCTTCATTTCACACATGAATAAATGCAGACTCAGAGAATTTAAGAAGCTAGCCCAAGGCCTTAGAGCCAAGTGAGGAGCCAGGATCTATCCCCAAATCGATCTAGCACTAAATCCGGGCTTTCCACTCCATGCCAGTGCCTCTAGCAGCCTTTAATTAATCACCTAATAAAGGCGGACATGATACCTGTCAAGTTTTGTCAACAGTTAACACGTTCAAGCATTCAATTTTCACAAATGATCAACTGGCTTGACCATAATGCCACAGCATCTTTCCCAAAACACCAAAATTGCTTTGAGGCTCAACCGCTCACTAATGATCACAAAGTGCCTTGGGGAACAATCCTTTTTAAAAATGAAGCTGGTCCAAACTTGCAGTGGACTAATATGGCCCCAAGTTGCCTCACAAATCTTTCTTTAATGAGCACGGGAGTGGACACGTTATACAGCATTGACTACGCTGACGTGGCTGAAATATTCGAGAGCCTGAAGGCTTGTATAGCTTTGCTTTTAAATACATTTACAGAAGAAACATTCCCTATTTCCAATGAGGTCAGAGTAGAAAAATAAAATGGGAGGCACAGGGCTATGGAAGTGGTTAAAAGTGAGCTGTGTCTGGAGGAATGTATAGATTTTCACTCTTGCCCACTGTAGAAAACAAACTCTTGTCCATCTCTGGGCCTCAGTTTTCTTCCTCTAAGATTAGATAGTGATTAAATTAGAATGATTTCTAAGGTTCCTTCCAGAGTCAACTGCCTATAATTTTGTGTATCGATTTTGCTGTGTAAACTTTCACTCAAATCGCAATTAAAAAGTTAAAAAATATATATTGTTTCAGTAGCAGGCAATTTTGGAGATGAAATAAAACATTATATAATGAGAACAACAAAAATAACAATTCGCTGAGCACTTGCCACATAGCAGGCACTGTGCTATGCCACGTTCAAGCTTCACAACAATTTCCTAAGTAAACATTATTATCATGCCCATTTTTTAAAAAAGAAAACTGAGGCCCAGAGAAGCTCAGTAACTTGCCTGAGGCCATTCAGCTAATAAGTGGCAGAGCCAAGATTTGAACTCAGTAATTTAGCTCTGGAATTTGAGTTTGTTTTATTTTTCCCCCCTGTGGTTGTGTGGATAATGCATCTATGAGGGCACACAGCCCATAGCTGTAATTGGGGGACCAGAGAGTAACCTCACCTGCAATCCTACACTCACACAGAGAATCACTCAGGGCTAGTTTCTTTTTTCTTCTTAAATACATTTTATTGAAATATAATTTATGTACAGTGAAATATACAAAACTAAAGTGACATGGGTCAATGCATTTTTTTTGTAGTGTTCTGTCCTCTCCCCTCCCACCCCTGATAACCAACAAAGAAAGTTTCCTTCCATATATAAACCTTTCCTTGACTTTTTACAATAATGAATTGATACTGTATTTGTCCTTCTGTGATGGACTTATGTCATTCTGCATAATGTCCTCCAAGTTCATCCATGTTATGCAGTGTTTTGCAGATTCTACATTATTCTTCAGTGTTGCATAATATTGCAGGGCTAGTTTCTCAGATAGAAAAGCTAAATGAACACAATATCAAGGGTTGTTGTTCTGTACCATTACGTTGATTCCAACTCACAGCAACATTATCAAGGGTATAGCAACTACTAATCATTTAGAACTTATCTATTTTGGTCCCTGGGTGGTACAAATGGTCGTATTAGGCTGCTAATTGCAAAGTTGGGGGTTTGAATCTGTTCAGAGGTGCCTCAGAGGAAAGGCCTGGAGATGTTCTCCTGAAAAATCAGCCACTGAGAACCCCACGGTGCACAGGCCTACCCTGACACACACGGGATCGCATGAGTCAGTGGACTTGAAAGCAACCTTTTTTTTTGGTCTAATTTGTTCTTTCTCTGATGTCACAGTGAAGGTGTAGGATCTAGCCTCTCTTCTCACTTCTTATCACCTTTATTGGCCGTTCTGGTTACCTACTGCCACTCTGACAAGAATATACCACAGATGGGATGGCCTTAACAGGATTTTATTCTTAAAATTTGGAGGCTTTAAGTCCAAGTTCAAAGTGTCAGGCTCTAGGGGCTGGGTGAAAGCCCCTCAACCTTGGGGTCCAGCTCTGCCTCCTGCTCCTGGCCCACTGGAGCTAGAGGCATTTCTTCACTCAGACAGCTGGTGGCTGCTGAGGCTGAGAAGCCCCAAGGTTGACAAATAAAAAGGCACAGTCCCAATGTTACCAAACCACACGGCAGCCATTAATTTAAGTCCATTGTAAGTCTCAAGATCAGCAGAGCATAGCAGGCTGCTGAGCAATGACACAGCTACATGCAGGGTCCAAGCGTGCCATAGGCTAGAGACCATTCCCAAGGCTTCTCCTTATATACAGGAAGCAGACCACATTCCCAAAGGCAGCTACTTACCTGCTTGTAGCAGGTATCACCATGGAGCTGACTGCCAGTCTCATTATGGGGAATAACTACCACCAGCTGGCCAGCTGCTCAACCAGGCCCAGCCAAGTTGACACACAAACATAACCACCACATTGGCCTGGAATGAATTTTACATACAAACTCATATATTCAGAGCAGAGAGCACTGGGTTGTCTAAAGAGTCTAAAGAACTAGGCTTTGGTTTTAAGTAGCTGTGTAACTCCCTACAGTTACCAGGCTCTCTGGGCCTCCTGTTCTTTATTTGCACTGAGTCAGGTAGATTAGACCAGTGTTACAAACTCTAGGCCTGGGGGCCAAATTGGGCCTACTGACAAGATTGCTTTGGCAAGCAGTGCTTTAAAAAACACACACACAAAAAAACTGAATAGGTGGCCAACATTTAAAATAGGAACTGTTTACATAAAAATCTAGGTCTCTGTCATCTCTTCAAAAACTGGAAAACCTGACAGATTTGGGCTGCCTTCCCATACGGCAACGATGAACAGGGACGGGTCAATACTGCCCCATCAGGGCCCATGCTCTCCTTAGCCGAAGCCCTCCCCGCTGAATGGCTTCCCTTGTCCACGTACTTCTTGGCCTCTAGAGGCACTGGGTGGGGTTGGTAGCCCTTGGATTCAACACTATTCCAATCACTAACATCCCTGATTTGGGGCCATGTTCATGCTGTTCTCTACACTTCTTTCTAAAGGACTAGATAACTCCCCCTTCCCTTTTAACCCCCTCTGGTGACTTGATGGCAGTGAGTTTGGTTGTTTTGTTGATGACCTCTATGGAGTCCCTGGAGATTTCAAGACTCCCAGGGGCACCCTGGAAGATAGGCCTGGCAATCTGCTTTGAAAGGTCACAGGCTTAAAACCCTATGGAACAAAACTCAAAATCCTAAAGACCAGGCTTACTGCTCTGATAAAGTCTGGTGAAACCCCTGAGACTATAGCCCCTAGTCACCCTTCAGGCCCAGAATTGCACTCATTCCCGTGGCTTCCAGCCACACAATAGACAGGCATATAGGGTGAACATTTACACCAGATAGATACACTCTTTCCTCAGAACTATCAATCATGGGAGATCAGAAAGGCAGTATTTGCACAGGGAGATAACTGAGGGGGGAGGAGTGCATAGGAAAGGAGGACACAGGGAAGAGGTAACTACAGGGAGGAAGTGGGCAGAGAGCTGTTATATTGTGGGGAGTGCAGTCAATGTCTTGAAACAAATTATGTATGAACTGCTGTATGGAAAATGAATTTGCTCTGTAAAGGTTCATTCAAATCACACACACTCACACACACACACAAACCCTATAGAGGAGTTCTACTCAGCACACATGGGGTCATCATGAATCAGAATGGATTCCACCTCAACTAATGGTGACCACTATGGATGGGCTCAGGAGTTGTTGGGTGACAGTCAGAGTCACAGAATTGGGGAAACGGAGGAGCTGAGTTCTTCATGTTGCTTGGCCCTGGGGTTTGTTGCTGCTATTGCTGCTGCTCTTACCGGTGGTTGCAAGTTCAGGGAAAGCTTGGAAGGGGTGCGGTTCTTTGCAGCTCTAGCTCCCACCTTGGCCCCTCGGGAAAGGGACAGAGAGTGGGTAATGAATGGCCGCGCACTGTATGGATCTCCGGAATCCCTTTTGGACACATCTCTACCTGTTCAATTTTACAAAGCCTCTGCTTTTCAGAGATTAATTGTTGTCGAACACAACGTATTTTCTAATCTTTTCAGGCCCCATTTAAAACATTCTGCTTTATTTTACCTTTTTTGATAAAGTCTCTGAGGGTTTTTTTTTTTTTCTCTCTCTCTCTTTATGGATTTGCCAATGATTGTCCAGTTTGACAAATTGGATTCTTAAAGCTGATGCTTTGAAGAAAAGGATGCAGTGTGACAAGACAAGAAACAGCTCATCCTCACATCAGGAGGATAAATAAAAAAATAAAAGCAACCCCATTCTCTGGCTTCCCTGTGACTCAAAGGGTGTCTCAGTTGTCACTGATAATCTAATCTTTCTATGATAGGTGAGGAACAGGACAATGGCGACCCAGCCAGGCTGTGGGTGTGATAGGCCTCTGATTAATAGGACTGTCCAATAAGCACCAGCCCCCAGGAAGATGATTAATGACATTTGATGTGAACTCTGACCTCCCCCTGCAAGAACACGGGGAGAAAAGGGAGCTGCTTGGGCAGGATGGTGAATCCTGCAGAAAGTGATTGATTCCTGAAGGCTTTTCTATTCTCGGGGTATGTGTGTAGGAGGCGGCAGCTCAGGCACCCTTACCGACAGCAACTGCTCTGGCCTAGCAGCATTTTGCAGTTAATACCTCTCTCATGGACCTGCCTTTTCACTGTCCCCAGAGCACAGTTTCTCAAAGGCAACTTCCTTTGGAGCCCTGGCCAGCCTCTGTGGCCCTTTTACCCTAACCTGTGAGATCATCTTGAACCCTCCCAACCTGAGTGCCATCAATCAATGACAGAGCACAACACAACAAGCCCTCCTGGGTTGGCCCGGGGGAGCAAGCATCCCCTCCAGCTCTCTAGCTCCTCCAGCTCTCTCTTCCTTCCCAACATCTTCTGTGTTTGTAGGTCCTAGAGTGGGGTAAAGAAGTCCCAAGGTGGTACAAATGGTTAAGTGCTCAACTATTAACCACAAGGTTGGCAGTTCGGACCCACTCATACATATCTAGGAAGAGAAGCCTGGTGATCTGCATCTGAAAGCTCAGTCTTGAAAACTCTGTGTAGCACAGTTCCACCCTTGGGACACCTGGGGTTGCCCTGAGTGGGAATCATTCGGTGGCAGTTGTACTGGTGGCGGTGGTAGGGAGGATGGTTGGAGTTTATGGCGCAGGTTCATGGCCTAGAGGTGTCTCTGTGGCTGGCAGGGACTAGCTGAGATGGAAAGGGGGTGTTGGATAAATGAGTATTACCTGGCAGTGGGGGGATGGAGGATAATAGCCTGCTTGGCTGCAACAACTTGGCTGCAAGCACAACCTCAAACTTGGCAATTGTTGCATCTTCTTTGCATGCCTCTCCAGGCTAACATTCCAAATTGTGTCCCTAATAAGACGGCCATAAGATAGCCTCCATGTTTCCTTCCGATTATTGACCTTTTCTGTCTTAATTCCTCATCTCATCCCTCACATCCTTAGCAGCAACCTCATGTAACTGTCCTACTGAGAGTGACCATTGGGAGTCTAGGCCTCTGTTGTCATAATGCCCAAATGATTATAGCCAAGGACACTGTTGAACATGAGTTAGCTCGACCAAGGGAGCGTCCTGACCAGTCCTGGGAAGTGTCAGCGTGTGGATGTGAGCAAGATCTGAAAGGCAGCAAGACCCGCTTTTCTGGACGTCTCCCTCATTGTCTGGTAGCTGAAAACAAAGGTGGCGCTCTGAGAGGTGAGCCCAACACAGGACTGACCACAGTGGCAGCCGGGGACCTCAGGAAGGAGGTGGGCAAGACGTTCGCTGGCTCCACTTTGGAACGTCCTCACTCTCTGACACCGCTGGCTGCCTTCCATGTGCTGGATTTGGTTTTTAGACCCTCAGGTGCAGAAGAGCATTCTCACCATCACACGGCAGCCTGCTGGCCAATGGTCCAGAGCCAGCAGTGTCTCCAGTTGGGACCATACAGCAGAAGTAGTGCAGGTATTTAAATATTTTATGGGATTTTGACCTCATTTGATATGAGTGGAAGATGGCAAAAACCATGCTGCGCGGACTCGTACACCTAATTCAGAAAGCGTGTGAGTCAACAGGACAGCGGGATCATGCAGGCAAAGCCCTCGACACAGTACTCGGCACTTGGGAAGCACGAAGGTAATGATAGGGATTGTTATTAATTACTAATTATTGCCATTATTAATAACTATGATTAATATTAATATTAATATTAATCATTTGAGCAAAAACCAGTTGCTGTCAAATCTACTCTGATTCATGGCAACAACATGTGTGTCAGAGTTGAACCGTGTGCTACATGGTGTGTTTTTTTTTTTACTGTGGTGAAACTATTCACACCAAAACATTAATCAATACAACAACTTCCACATTTACAGCTCGGGGACATCGATGGCATTTTTAATGTTGTGCCAGCATTAGTGCTATCCTTTTCCAAAATATAACACCACCATTAGCATAAACTCAATGCTCCACAAACAAAATCTTCCTCTTTCCCCCTCCCTCATACCCTTGGTAACCACTAATAATCTTCGGTTTGTATATAACTATATATATAACATATATATAACATATATATATATAACATATATATAACATACACACACACGCACACACATATTTTAAAACCTACCTAGCAATTTCCCTTCCCTCCCTTTCCATCCCTGCTACCCAACAAAGTTTCCTTCCATATATAAACCTTTTCTTGACTTTTCACAATAGTGGACTAACGCAATATTTGTCCTTCTGTGATTGATTTATTTCACTCAGCAAAATGTCCTCCAAGTTCGTCCACGTTAAGTGGTGTTTTGCAGATTCTACATTATTCTTTAGTGTTGCATAGTATTCCATTGTGTATATGTACCAGTTTGGTTGTCCATTCCTCCATTGATGGACATTTAGGTTATTTCTATCTTTTTGCTCTTGTGAATAGTGCTGCAATGAACATGGGTGTGCATATGTCTATTTATGTCTGGCTCTCACTTCTTTAGGATCTATACCTAATAATGGGATTGTTAGATCACATGGTGTTTCTATTTCCAAATTTTAAGGAAAAGCCATGCTGATTTCCACAGTGGTTGTATCATTTTACAGTCCCACCAGCACCCAGAGGGCTTTAATAACTGATGTTTGGAAAGTAGATTGCCAGGCTTTTCTTTCGAGGCACCTCTGGGTAGATGCAAACCCCCAGCTTCTTGGTTAGCAGTTAAGCACATTAACCATTTGCACCATCCGGAAACTCTAGTAATACGACAGTGGTAATAATTTGCCTATGGTTCAACTGTGAAGGAAAATCACAAAATTTGGGAGCAGAGGTGAAAATTATTGTTGAAGAAGGCATCCCAAAGAGGATGTGCATTTAGGGATTTTTATCATTTCTTTTTAGCTGAGAATAGAGCCCCATCGTAGCATGAAGTCTATATTTTAGCTTCTGTGGGTTGGACTCTGTGGTAGTTAAGTTTGTGTGTCAGCTTGGCTGGGCCTGGTTGAGTGGCTGGGCAGCTGGTGATAGTTATTCCCCATGATGAGACTGGCAATCAACTCCATGATGGAATCTACCATGAGCGGCTGAGTAGCTGCCCTAGGGATGTGGTCTGGTTCCTGTATATAAGGAGAAGCCTTGGGGAGTGATCTCTAGCTTATGGCAGGCTTGGACCTTGCATGTAGCTGTGTCATTGTTCAGCAGCCTGCCATGCTCTGCTGACCTTGGAACTTACAATGGACTTGAATTAATGGCCTGCCCTGTGGTTTGGTAACATTGGGACTGTGCCATTTTATTTGTCGACCTTGGGCTTGTTAGTTAGCCTCAGCAGCCAGTAGCTGCCAGAGTGAAGAGATGCGTCTAACTTTAGTCAGCTGGGAGCAAGAGGCAGAGCTGAAGACCAAGGTCTAGGGGCTTTCACCCAGCCCCTAGAGCCTGGTATTTTAAACTCAGACTTAAAGCCTCCAAACTGTAAGAGAATAAACTCTTATTTATTCAAGCATCCCATTTGTGGTATATTCCTGTCAGAGTGGCACTAGGTAACCAATACAGACTCTTACCAAGGTTTTGAGAAACTCATCATGTTGGGAAGTGGGGGCTGCCTGAAATGTGAAAGGAGAGCTCCTCTGGGGAAGGAAGAGGAGGTAGAGCTGCCTGCCTGCAGGGCCTGTCCCCCTACTGTCCCCTAAGGCCGACTGCCATGCAATGGGAATGTCTGATGCAAGGATGTTCAGGGACTTTATGTGCTATGAATACACACCCAGGATTACTGAGTGGGGCACTGACATCCACTCTTCCTTCTTAGAGGGGCCCTGATGGCACAGAGGTTAAGTGTTTGGCTGCTAACCGGAAGGTTGGCAGTTTGAACCCACACAGTGGCTGGCTCTGTGAGAGAAAGACCTGGCAATCTGTTCCCATAAAGATTCCTATAAACTCACTGTGGTCCAGTTGATTCTGACTCATAGCAACCCTATAGTGACCCTATGGGAACGAGTAGAATTGCATCATAGGATTTCCAAGGCTAAGTCTTTACAGAAGCAGACTGCCACATCTTTCTCACATGGAGTGGCTGGCAGCTTTGAACTGCCGACCTTTTGTTTAGCAGCTGAGTGCTTTAACCACTATACCACCAATGCTTTTTTCATAAAGATAACAGCCTAGAAAACCCTCTGGGGCAGTTCTACTTTGTCACACGGGGTCATTATGAGTTGGAAATCAACTTGCACCTAACAACGAAAACAATTTCCTCTTTGACCCCAGGCCACTGGGGTTCCCCCAAACCTAACCTCCAAGAATTCCCTCTCTCCCTTACCACCAAACCAAACCAAACTCACTTTCATCGAGTCAATTAATGACCCCTCCTTGGGTTTCCGAGGTGGTATCTCTACGGAGGTAGATTGCCCAATCTTCCTTCCAAGGAGTGACTGGTTGGTTTGAACTACCAGCCTTCTGGTTAGCAGTCAAATGCCTTAGGCACTAGGTTGTTAATGCCTGGGGCTCAGGGGCTGCTTTTCACTTGGGGGTGGCTCTATTTTAAGGCCGGGGCCTAAGGTAGGCAGGTGCAGAGGGGTTAGGAACAACTATGGGAGATGAAATTGTCTGTCAGTTTGTCCTGTGATGGCTTAAGTGTTGCTGTGAGGCTGGAGGCTATGCCACTGGTGTTGCAAAAAGCCAGCAGGTCCCCCATGATGGACAGGTTTCACTGGAGCTTCCAGGCTAAGACAGACTCGGAAGAAGGAAGAGGCCATTCACTTCTCAAACAATTGGCCAGTGAAAACCTTATGAATAGCAGTGAAATACCATCTGATATATTACTGGAAAACTTTAATAACACAGCCAAGGAAATCTGACCAAAGCATTCAACTGAAACAAGATTACCTGAGGGAGGGACTAAGGAAGGAGAAAAATCATAGAAGGTAAGAAGATAGCCTGCTTTGTTTTCAGGTGAAAAAAAAAAAAAAAAAAAGTTAAAAGTTCCATCCAGGTGTTCTGGGGGTCTGGTTTTATTAGGGGTTCAGCAAGGAGCTCTGGTAGCATAGTGCCTAAGGCACTTGACTGCTAACCAGGAGGCTGGTGGTTCAAACCCACCAACCACTCCTCGGAAGGAAGGTTGGGCATTCCTACTTCCGTAGTGATAACTGCCTCGGAAACCCAAGGAGGGGTCGCTATGAGTCGGGGCCGACTCGACAGCAAATAACAACAACATAACAACAAACTTCAGCAAGTATTAGAATCATATGGAGGGCTGATTAAAACATGACTTGTTGGTCTTTATCCAAGGGTCCCCAAATTTTGCATTTCTGAGTTCCCAGATGATGTACTGCTGGTGCAAGGCCCACACTTTGAGAACTACTGGATTAGCCAGACCAACGGAGGGCATCAGAATAATCCTGAGGATCTTGTAAAAAATACCGATTTCTCAGTCCTTTATAACAATCATGATGTGTTTGACCACGATTAACAGAATACCAGAAGACAGTTATTTAAGCAAGAAAGGTGTTCAATTGTCTCACATATCAGTTTGAGTGGAGGTGATGTTATCAAAGCTGAGGCTCTTCTCCTCGTTTCGTTTGTTCATCCTTAGCACAACTGGACTTTCATCCTTAGGCTTGTTGCCTTGTGATTGCAGAATGGCTGCCATAGTTCCATCCACCACGTTCTCATCCAGTGGTATTCAAGGTACGAGAAGGGACAGGATTTTTGCTCTCTATCATCTATGTCTGTCTCTCTGTGTCACTCTCTTTTAAATCAGATGCAATACCCTTTCCATAAGTCTCTTCTTTTGTAACGAATTTGCCTGAACTGTATCATATAAAAACCAAACTCACTGCCATCGAGTTGGACCCGACTCAAAGTGACCCCCCCTTGGGTTTCTGAGGCGGTATCACTACGGAAGTAGGTTGCCCAACCTTCCTTCTGAGGAGTGGCTGGTGAGTTTGAGCTGCCAGCCTTCAGGTTAGCAGCCAAACAGCTTAGGCACTATGCCACTACTAGAGCTCCATAAGCCCACCTTAAATAAATCAAAAACAACAGGGCATGGGATTTCTGATCTCACCAAGGTTCACTATCTGGAGCTGGGTGAGGGGTTACCCTTCCTGAGCTTGTTACTGTCCGATCAAAATTTGAAATCTATAACCCAACAAAGAAAGGAATGTGGTTGTGCAGAAACTAATAGTGTCTGCCCAGGTAGGGTGTCAACTCATCCTGATTTACCCAGGACTGTCTTGGCTGTAAAAGTGAAAATTCTATGTCACAGGAACCCTCTCAGGGCTGGGCAAATGGGATGGAAGGCCACCCTACCTTCGGTCTCCCAGGACCTTCTGAACTAGAATCCAAGGGGTGAGACTCAGACTTTAAAGTGAGTTTTATAACACTATCCTAAGAGGATTCTAATGTATGCCAAAGTCTGAGAATCACTGAGTTTAAGTTTCCATGAAGCCAAAACAATGTTGATGTATTGCCAGCTAACATCAGGGGAAAAGGAAATCCAAGATGAAGCAATACAGATATGACTCAAGACTGGAAAATCCCAAAGGTGCAAGCCTAGAGGGAACTGTGATCTTCGGATTCCCTCCCAGCCCTTTCTTTGTCCCCTCTCTGTGTGGAGGGCCATGGTGGTTCAGTGGTAGAATTCCTCACCTTTCCTGTGGGAGACCTGGCCTGACTCCCGGCCAGGGCCCCTCGTGGGCAGCCAGCACACATCTGCCAGTGGAGGCCTGCCTGTTACTACCAGGTTTCGGTGGAGCTTCTAGACGAAGAGCAGGAGGAAAGGCCTGGTGATTTCAGACAACGAAAACTCCATGGAGCAAACGGTCCAATCTCGTACATGAGATTGCCATGAGTTGACAGCTGATTTGATGGCAACCTCAGTGAAGTCTGTGCTCAGTCTTGGTACCTGCCACCACCTCTGCCATGCCCCTTATCACTGGGCCTCATGCTTTTGGGCTTGCTGGGCTCTCTCACAGTAGACCACAAGTTCTTTTAGAACACAACCCCCATCTTAGCTGCTTTCTGTCCTGAGGATCTGCCTAGCACCAGGCCTACCTTAATCATTCACGACTTGTTGACTATGTAAATGAATAAATTAATGGGGAGGCTGCATTCTTGAATATAAAGATAAACTTGGGCCATTAGACCCCAGCCCAACTCTTGTAACAGCCAAGGGCCTGGGAGCTTACAGGCCTTCTCCTACTATCAGTGTGCAGGCAGGATTCAGTGGGGCTGGATGTGGGTGGGAGTGGGGTCACACTCTTTCCCCGGACATGGCCAGGTGATTGCCCTACCCTCTGCCTGGGCCAGGTCCAGTCTACTCCCTGTCTTGGTCTCATGGGAAGCCATGTGTGTTCCCACAGCATGGCAGCTGGGTAACTTTCCGATGGCTTTAGCTCATTACTCATCATTAGGGGTCCTGGTGTCTGGAGTTTTCCAGGTGATCAAAGCTTTCTAGTCTGGAGCAGCCAAGTAGGCCCTGGTGTCTGTCGCCAGTAATCCCCCAGCCTAGCCAGGCAGACAGTTAAGTAACCCAGGAAGGAGGGGATTTGGTTTTTAAGCTCACATAATTCAGCCTGACACCCTGACACGCAGGCAGTGGCTCTTGCTCTGCTTGGAGGATGTTTCCCTGGTTGAAGGGGGCAGCTGGAGGGAGCCGCAGCTTGTGTCAGTTCTCCTTGGTTACAGGCAGTCCCCGGGTTACTCCTTAATGTTATATAAATCTGCCCTCACTTTGAAACAACTGAACCAACCCCTAAACCATACCAAACAATATCAAACCCACTGCCATCAAATCTACCCCGAATCATAATGACTTTGTAGGACAGAATAGAACTGCCCTATAGGGTTTCCAAGGCTGTAATCATTACAGGAAGAGACTACCACATCTTTTTCCCACAGAGTGGCTGGTGGGTTTGATCCACCAACCCTACGCTTAGAAGGGAAGTGCTTGACGACTGCAGCACCAGTCAACCTCTACTTGGAACACAATCTTCATCACAGTCCCCTTCCCTTGGTGCACATGCAGCTTTTAAATCATTGAAAAGGCTGGGAGCCTTTTCCTGCACTAACCAAAACCCAAAACCACACCCACTGCCAAGGAGTCAATTCTGACTCATAGCGACCCTATAGGACAGAGTAGACCCCCCAAAGCATTTCCAAGGCTGTAATCTTTACAGAAGCAGACTGCCACATCTTTTTCCCTTGGAGCGGCTGGTGTTGACCTCTAAGTTCGCAGCAGAGTGTTTTAACCACTGCACCACCAGGGCTTCTACTTTCACCAAAAACAAGACCAAACTCAGTGCTATGGAAGTAGATTGCCCAATCTTTCTTCGAAGGAGTGGCTGGTGCCTTAGGCACTATGCCACCAGAGCTCCCTCACTAGCAATAAAGTAAAGCTCAATAAGAGCTGTGTGTGTACCCGTTCCAATTTACCTACAAATTCTTAAACACACAATCAGGAATGGATCTTGTTTGTAACACGGGGACTGCCTGTGTTTGAGAGCCGGTGGGCCCCCCTCCCTTCTGGGCTCTGCTCTCCTGGGAACTGCTGGGAGTGGGAAGGAGAATCAGCCTCACATAATCCATGCTACTCACCAGTCCTTCCAGCAGCTCCTACTTGCTTCCAAATAGCGCCTTGCCCTGGGCTTCCCCAGAACCAGGAACTCCTAACAGGACCCTCTTTTTCAACCGTGGTCCCCGGCTAGGCTCAGGGTCCAATTGGCCCTCTCGGTCCCAAATCCCTCAACACCCCTCTCCCTACAATCTATGTCCTCGTACAGAAAATGTGTTGCAAGCCTAAACGTCAGTCAGGCTGCGTGCACATTATTTGTGCAGATCCTCCTGGATTTCAGTAAAAATCCTGAATTCCTTCAATTATGGGACAAAATAAAGATGTTTAAAACAATTTGCAAATGTTATATCTCCTGATTTTTTTTTCAAAAGTTGGGATTGAATACTTTGGCCTATAGATAATTTTTCCTGATTTCACCCTGTGGAAAAAAATGTGCTCATCCCTGTCCTAAACAATGCAGCCTCTACCACTCCCCTGAATGTAGGAAGAAAAAAAAAGATGGCACTGTTAAGGAGATTATATAAATATCCAGGGGTCAACTTCACAAAGGAACATTTAGGAAAATCGGTGTTGAGGCAGGTCGCTGGGTGGCACAAACAGTTAAGCTCCCAACTACTGGCCAGCAAGTTGGTGGTTCGCCTCAGAAGAAAGCCTTGGTGACCTTCTGACAGGTCACCCAGCCTTGGAAACGTCAGAGAACGGTTCTGCTCTGCACGTGTGGAGGCACCGAGAGCTGGAATCAAAGGCACTGGAGGTAGCTGAAGCATTTCAACACGTGTTCCGACCCCAAAACTGGCAACCCCTTGTCAGCATGCTCTTGGGGTCACCGCACTGGCCCGTGGGCTCTATGCAGCTCTCTTGCGTGTGGTTTGTTCCAGGCCCAGCTAAGTTCTGTTCCCCGTGAACCGGTGAATGGTGCACTTCACAGCACACGCCCTGCCCACTTTGGAGGCCATCCTGGCCCAGCCCTCTTCCTCTCAGGCTGGAGAAGAGCCAGCTCTGCTGGCTGGGCCTGCTCTGCTCTGCTCCTGTCCAAGGACCGCTCCATGTCTTCAGATCCACTCCCACCAGGATGTTTTACATATTTTAATTAAAGCACCGCCCTGGGCTGGCAGGGCCTCTGATGGATGGCTCTCATCCGAGTTGCAGGGTTGCAGTGGTGTGAAACACAGCATCCAATGATGCCCTCCTGCTCACGAGAACACTTTGGCTCCCACCTCTGGAGGTGGGTTCCAGGAGAGGAGGAGAACCGGGCAGGCCAGGGCAGGCGGCAGGCGCCTCAAGGGGTTGGTAGGCAAGGCTCAGGGATGGGGGAGAGTTAACTCAGGAAAGCCCCATGGCTGGTTTCCAGCTGGCCAGTGGGTTTCAATGAGTCCGATTCTTGCAGAAACACAACCCCATGGACACTCCTTATCAGTGTCAAATTATGACAAATGGTAACGGGTAATAGTCTCTGGGTGGCAGCTGCCGCATCTCAGAGGGAAGCAGGTATTTTTAGCACCATGCCTTGGGGCTCTGGCACTGGGTTAATTAATCATGGGGAACAGCTCCAAGTTTGGTTCCTGGCCACCTCCCTCCATCCCCAGCTTCGTCCCCATTCCTCAGACTGGAATATCAGCTGCAGAGGTGGAAATTGCACACAGCTGGGCAATGGGGACACAATCCCACTTCTCCCCAACTTGAGGCCCCCTTAGTCGGCCCTACAACTCTTCCTTCTCACCTCCTCCTTCTGCTCCTCATCCTTTCGCTGCCTCATGCCCATTCCTGCCTCAAGGCATTTCTAGGTCTCCTCATCTTTCCTGTCTCAGCCTTCTCTAAGTGCCCCCACCCCAGCAACATGCTATCACAGTGTCCGGCAGGGCACATAGCACTAACTCACAAGAAAGCTCAATGCCATAGAGTCGGTTCTGACTCATAGAGACCCTTCTTTGGGTTTCTGAGGTGGTATCTCTATGGAAATAGATTTCCTAGTTTTCCTTCCGAGGAGTGGCTGGTGGGTTTGAGCTGCCATCCTTTTGGTTAGCAGTCAAATACCTTAGGCACTACGCCACCAGAGCTCTTACAGTACCAACTAACCCACTGCCGTCGAGTTGGATCCGACTCATAGTGACCCCTCCTTGGGTTTCCAAGGTGGTATCACTACAGGAGTAGATTGCCCAATCTTCCTTCTAAGGAGTGACTGGTGGGTTTGAACTGCCAGTCTTCTGGTTAGCAGTCAAATGCCTTAGGCACTATGCCAGTTGGTTGTTTTTCTTTATTATCTGTCTCTTCTATTGCATTGCAAGCTGCTTGAGAGTCAGGCCTTCTCTATCTTATTCACTATCTTGAATCCCCATTGCCTAGATCAGTGCCTGACACAGGGTAAACCCACCACTGCCATTGAGTTGATTCTGACTCATAGTGACCCCCATTGGGTTCCCAACGCTGTAAATCTTTATGGAAGTAGATTGCCTTATCTTCCTTCCACGGAGCAGCTGGTGGGTTTGAACTGACAACTTTCTGCTTAGGAGCCAAATGCCTTGCCCACTATGCCACCAGAGCCCCTGACACAGGGTAGGTGATACCAAACCCACTCAATAAATGCCACTGAATAAGCAGATGGATGGGCGGATACATGGAAAGTTGGATAGATAGATGGAAAGCTCTCTGTGGGCCGTAACGTTAAGATTTATTGTGTTAAGGTTGCTATTGTCAGTAGAGGAAGTGCATCTGGGAACACAGAGGCTAGGCAGCAGCTTCCTCACCTGGACCAGGGATCCAGTCCTAGCCTTACACCCAGCCCCAGGCCCAAGAACAAGAATTGTGATTGGTATAAGCCATTGCAATTATTTCACTCCCTTAGCCAGTGGCTGGTTTAGAAATGGACAAATGAATGCAATTCTAAAAAGTGGGATATGAGGAGCTTCTGAGGGGCTCCCTTACTTTTATAAAGGGACATGACAAGGAGTCAAGGACAGAGGACTCAAGTTTATTTCACGTGTGGAGGTGAAGGCATGGGTGGTGGTGTGAAAGACAGCTGGGGAGGGAGGTGTGCCAACTTCCATTCCTACGAGGCTGACAGAGCCCATTAGAATGATGGTCGGACCCAGGAGGGTCTACCCAGGGGAGCTATGAAAACATGCCCACCACCAGGCACTACCCCATTCAGGTTGAATCTGACTCTCATGGATGGGCTTGGATAGCTGTGGAGTTAACATCCCTGCCCTGGTCCTTCTGAGGCACGTGGAGGCTATGAACTATTCCAAGGCCAGGAGATGCCTTGCCAAGGATATTAGAATTCCTTTCTCTTGACACCATGAAGGCAACAAATAGATTTACCTTATTTCCCTAGAATATGTGGAAGGAAATTCTGTGAGGAAGCATAGGCCTCGACTATAAACCTTCCAGGAGGGAACCCTACAGAGCAGACCCTGAACGAGGAGGCCACTGGGCCAGGAATCTTCTGCTAGCAGAGTGCTGGCTTACTCTCAGCCTCCGCTGGGGCTCGTGTGGAAACCATGGCTCCTCGCACTGTCTTCTCTGGCCAGCCGGATCTGAGGAGAAGCAAATGTTAGCTCAAACACTTTTCATTTAAATGCACCAGGGAAGTAGAGAAATTGCCATTCCATTTTAACTTTTGCTATTTTCTTTCATAGCTTCTTTCATAGCTCTGGTTTTGACTTCCACCATTCTCATGGAAGACAGAGAATTAGAGTCAGAGAGGATGAGAGAAAGACAAAGGAGGCAGAAAGAGAAAGACACACAAACAGGATGGCAGAAACAGAGACAAAGACACGTTCCTTCTTTCACTGAGTCAAGAAATATTTATTGAGAACCTACTATGTGTCTCACACACACCTCTGTTTAAACACACCATGAGACCTCACGCATCACCTCTCAAATGTCCATCCGCCTCCTAGGTAGGGGCATAAAGAGATTGTTGTTCCCACTCTGACCAGTAGGTGTCATCAAGTCAGAGGGAAAGCTGCGGGTTGTCCTAGCCAGCTACAAAGATAAATTCTGCTTCATCCAGTTATCAGAGTGCCGTAATGTGTGGGGCACCGCTTGAGGGTCACTAGGATGAGAAACACACATCCCCTGCCCTCATGAAGTTCACTGTGCCATTGGGGACTTACGACAAGGTGCCCAGTCACAGATTGAGGCAGCACGCAGTAAGTGAAGCGAGAGAGATTTAAAGGAAGGACTTTGTAGATCTTAGAACATAAAGGGACCTCAGAGAAGCTGTTTCCCACTGTCTCATGTTACAGCAGAAGAAAAAGGGTTTGAAAGGGGAAGTTACTGACCTGGAGTCGCCTGACAATTCCAGATTCCAAATCTCTGACTCTTTACCTTAATAAACAAACAAAAACGTGAAACCCGTTGCCTTCAAATTTGATTCCAACTTACAGGGACCTCATAGGACAGAGTAGAACTTCCCATAAGGATTCCAAGGCTGTAATCTTTACAGAAGCAGACTGTCATATCTTTCTCCTGCAAAGCAGCTGGGGGGTTGGAACAGCTGACCTTTCAGTTAGCAGTCGAGTGCTTAACCACTGCACCACCAGGGCTCGTCTGATCCCTAGAACAGTGATTTTGCTACCATCCTGCCTCAGTAACTAGAGCTGCTTTCCTCATCTTGCAGTGCAAAATTTCACCTTCATTTAGCCGTCAGCCTCCATGCAAAGGAGCCCCTGGTGGTGCAATGATTAAGCACGTGACTACTAACAGAAAGGTTGGAAATTCACATCTACCCAGGCGCACCTTGGGAATAAGGCAATTGACTTCTGAAAGGGCACAGATTTGAAAAGCCTATGGACCAGCTCCACTCCACACACAATGTTGCCATGAGTTGGAATCAACTGGACGGCAACTAACAATAACTCCATGCAAAAGGCCTTCTCTGATGCCTACTGCAAGGCACTCTGGAGAGGGTCAGGCAATATCTTGGAGAAGATAGTTGCTCTCATCATTCACAGGCCCTGTGGTGCTGGAGTCAGCTCACACAGGTACCTGAGGGTTGAGTGCATTTCTTCCCAACTCTGTTCAGCAACATCACGTTGGTAGTTTGAAATCAACCATGCTGGGAGTATTCACACCACAGAACTCAGCAATAGCTACAAATCACAGCCTCCCCTGCCACTCCCCCAAGAGCTGCTTTACCTGTGTAGTGCTGAATTCATATCCCGTCCATCACCCCGTTGTCAGTTTGTTGTACTGTGGTGACTTGTGTGTTGCTATGATGCTGGTATCTATGCTGCCAGGATTTCAAACATCAACAAGTTCCCCCATGGTGAGCTGATTTCAACAGAGCTTCAGACTAAGACAGACTAGGCAGAATGGCCCGGTGATCTACTTCCAAAAATTAGCCAATGAAAACCCTATGAATCACAAGAGAATATTGTCTGATATAGTGCTGGAAGATGAAATGCCTAGATTGGGAATCAAAAACCAAAGCCATTGCCATTGAGTCAATTCTGACTCATAGTGACCCTATAGGAGAGAGTAGAACTGCCTGGAGGGTTTCCAAGGGTGTAAATCTTTATGGAAACAGAAAGCCTCATTTTTATTCTGTAGAACAACTGGTGGGTTTGAACCGTTGACCTTTATGGTTAGCACCTGAGCCCTTTAAGCACTATACCACCAGAGCTCCTTGATTGGAAGGCACTGAAAATGCACAGTGGCTGCAACAGTGAATTAGAACATAGTAATGATCATGAAAACGGTGTCGGACTCTTCTGTGGTGCCAACTGAACAACAATGACACTTTAGAGAAAGGGAACCTGAGGCTCAGGGAAGTGAGATAATCTGTCCACACAGCTTGTAGGTAGTAGAGCTGGGACTCCAACCCAGGGGGCTGATGGTAGAGTGTTCAGATACGGTAGATTCAATAGGATTTAGAGCCACTTTGGTGTGGAAGATCTAAGTTGACTCTAGGTTTCTCATGTGGGTAACTGGTGTGGTTGCTGATGGTGTCACTAATCTGGAGCAGGAACCAGTTTGAGTGAAAAGGTAACCAGTTCAGTATTGGATGGGTTTGAGGGGCATTGTGGGGGAGATGTTTAGATCTGAAGCACAGGAGAGAGGCCTGGACGACAGATTGAGATCTACAAGATAGAGGTTTATTTTTCACTGATCCAAATGCAGGTTAGCTAGATAACTCTTC
>NW_006923174.1:57264-57793 GCF_000298275.1 Orycteropus afer afer | reverse complement strand
GCATCCAGGCCCATGGGGTGGGCGGGCCGCCTGGCCGCCTCTCTGGGCCACTGTGGTGGGTCCGCCCCGCGCGCTGCGCCCAGGGCTGCCGCGCCGGTGAACACCTCATTGGAGCTTGCCTTCGCGTAGCTTTCCCCAGATCCAGTGCCAGGCATGCCCAGGCCCGCACTCGCAAGTGCTCTCAGGAAACTTGGTAGCTTAGTGCCTAAGGCACTTGACTGCTAACCAGAAGGATGGTGGTTCAAACTCACCAGCCACTCCTCGGAAGGAAGAAGGGGCAATCTACTTCTGTAGTGATACCATCTCAGAAACCCAAGGAGGGGTCGCCATGAGTTGGTCCCACTCGATAGCAAATAACAACAACAACTCAAAAATTTATCAAAATCAACAAACCACTGGCAAATCTAACAAAAGAGGGAAGATGCAAATTACAAGAACAGTAAATGAAAATGGTGTCATCACAACAGAACCAACTGAAATGAAAAAGCTACTGATAGAATATTATGTAAAACTGTACTCCAACAGATTT
>NW_006923174.1:54610-55840 GCF_000298275.1 Orycteropus afer afer | reverse complement strand
AGTGGCAGGATACAAGGTCAACATACAAAAATCAGTTGGATTCCTCTACACCAACAAAGTGACCTCTGATAAAGATATAAGGGAAACAATACCATTTGCAATACTTTCTAAAAAGATGAAATACCTAGGAATAAACCTTACCAGAGTCACAAAAGACCTATACAAGGAAAGTTATAAAATGCTACTACAGGAGACAACAAGGGCTCTACGTAAATGGAAGACCTTGCCCTGTTCATGGATAGGTAGAGTGAATATTGTGAAAATGTCTAAACTACCTAAATCAATCTACACATTCAATGCAATCCCAATTCAGATACCAACAAATTTTTTTAAGGACATGGAAAAACCAATTACTAACTTCATATCGAGAGGAAAGAGACCTCGGATATGTAGAGCACTTCTGAAGAAGAAGAACAAAGTGGGAGGTCTCACACTCCCACATCTTAAAACATACTCTACAGCCACAGAAGTCCAAACAATGTGGTATTGGTACAATGATAGACAAATAGACCAATGGAACATAATCAAAAGTCCAGAAATAGACCCATCCATCTATGGAAGGCTGATCATTTACAAAGGTCCAAAACCCATTAAATGGGGGAAGAGAGAGCCTCTTTAACAAATGGTGCTAGCAAAATTGGATATGCACCTGCAGAGAAATGAAACAAGACCCATACCTCACCCCAAATACAAAGACAAACTCAAGCTGGATCAAAGACTTAAATGTAAAACCCAAAACTATAAAATTAATCAAAGATAAAATAGGGGCAAATCTTGGAGCCCTAATTTACGACATAAATAGACTATCAAACATAACCCAGAATGCACAGGAGGTAGAAGAGAAGCTAGATGACTGGGGCCTTATGCACATTGAAAGACTTTGCCAAAACGGTAATAAGAGAACCTACAGATTGGGAGAAAATATTTGCCTATGACATATCTGACAAAGGACTTATCTCCAAAATCTATAGAAAATTTCAACACCTCAACACCAAAAAGACCAACAGCCCAATCCAAAAATGGACAAAAGACTTGAACAGACACTTCACTAAAGATGATATGCTGGTGGCCAACAAACAACTGAGGAAATGCTTGTGATCTTTAGTCATTAGAGAGATGCAAATCAAAACAATGATGAGACCCACCCTAGCAATAATAGCAAAGTTCAACAGGACAGAAAATAACAAATGCTGGCAAGGTTGCAGAGAGATTGGAACTCTTGTGCACTGT
>NW_006923174.1:53978-54438 GCF_000298275.1 Orycteropus afer afer | reverse complement strand
AAATACCCATCAAGGGATGAATGGATAACCAAATTACGGTACGTTCACACAATAGAATACTATGCTACATTAAAGAGCAATGAAGGATATGTGAATCATCCAACAATGTGGATGAGCCTAGAGGACATTATGCTGAATGAAATAAGTCAATCGAAGAAGGACAAATACTGTATGAGCCCATTACTGTATGTAACAAGACAAAAAAGGGTTTGCTTCAGAAAGGGAACTCACTTTGTAGATTATGGGGGGGGGGAAGGGGAGGGATTAATTTTGGGCTAGTTGGGGGCCACACGCTGACTTGGGTAAGGGGAGGGATGTTATAGAAAGAGTTGGTGACCACCATGATAGCATCAGGAAAAGGGAGGACACCAAATTGTGCACAGAATAGACAACAGATGCTAATACCAACCAGTATATCCACAATACTGCATTACCATTAACACCAAACACCAGGCTACAG
>NW_006923174.1:48798-50302 GCF_000298275.1 Orycteropus afer afer | reverse complement strand
AATCTGAGTACCAGAGGGTTTGAGAGTAAAAAGATGAGAAAAAGGCTAAATACAAAATCAAAAGAAAGTGTGTAGGTATGGCATTATTACTGTCCCATAAACTGGAATTTAAAGCAAAATTTGTAAGTGATAAATGGTCCCTGAGAAATAGTCATTACTTCTAAAAGCATAATTAATCACAAAGTTACACATTTTAAATTTCTATGTATTTAGCAACTAACCCCTACTTAGGTAAAATATTGACAGAATTCCAGGGGAAAATGACAAACCCATGTTCATTGTGGGGAATTTCAACACGTCCCTGAAAAACAGATCAAGTGGCAAAAAAAATTGATGTGTATATTGAAGAGTTGAAGAACTTTATTCAGAAGCTGATTCAATGGGTGCATGTTGAATCTTAGCCCCAACAAATAGAGACTATATATACTTACCAGGACATATGAAACATGGCTTAAAAAATGATCACTTGCTAGTCTGCAAAGCAAGTGTCATCAGATGCCAAAAACAGATGTCATAAGATCATCTCTGATCCAATTATAATAGAAGGTAGACACCAATGACAAAAATATAGCCTCCAAACACCAATTATTTGGAAATCAAATTACACACAAATATCTTTAATTATTTATGGTTGAAGAAAAAATTCAGAATGCAAATTACAATATATTTAGAACTGAAGAAAGTGAAAGCACTAAATTATAATATATGTAGATAAAGAAGTGATTTTAAAAGAAATTTTTCTTTGGGTCCGCCTGTGGCTGAGAATCAACAAATGCAGATGAGCACTTAATATTTTAACTCAATTAACAGTTTTCTCTCTATCCCGTTTCCTTCCCTTCTCTACACTTCTTCAGACTTTTGGACAGGAAAAGACAGAGCTAGAATCTTACATAAATTTAAAAGTTTGCAATTTTGATGAAAGGGGAAATGGAATTTGATCAGTTTGAATTTGTAACTGCATGGTTCTAGTGAGGTGACCACTTGTATCTTCCCTGCCCTTAATTATGTATTGACAACCTGTGTTCCTTCTCACTGATGTGTACGAATCTTTGCATACATTCTGGAAATTAATTCTGTGTGCTTAGTACTTGTCTTGGAAATAATTTCTTCTACTCTGGTTAATTGTTCATATTTTTTCACCTATTATATTTTAAATGTTCTTTGTCATATATAAGATGCTCTGGTGGTGTAGTGCCTAAGGCATTAGACTGCTAACCAGAAGGCTGGCAGTTCAAACCCATTCCTCATAAGGAAAGTTGGGCGATCTACTTCCATAGTGATACTGCCTCGGAAACCCAAAGACGGCCGCCTGTGACTCAGATCCAACTCAACGGCAGTGAGTTTGGTTTTTTGGTTTAGACCTTAAGGATTGGATATGGGGCCACATGGCTCAGCCTGTCGGGAAGTGTTATGTGGGGCCCAGAGCAAAGCACAGGAAAGGTAGCCATCTTGGAGCAAAAATAATTAAAATGCCCAAATTACTTTAAGCCAGAGGCACTCTCTA